>NC_041386.1:547438776-547447986 GCF_002162155.2 Triticum dicoccoides | reverse complement strand
GGATAGGTCGGACACGTCCGGCCCAAATCGGACGTGTCCGGCGGCGAGAGGTAGAAGACGACTAGGGTTTCGGGGAGGGGGATCCGAGATATTTCGAGGGGGGCCAATATATAGACATTGGAGGAGTTAGGAGAGTCCAAATGAGGTGCGGTTTTCGGCCACGCGATCGTGATCGAACGCTCTAGGTGATGGAGCAGAGTTAGGTGGGTTTTGGGCTAAATTGGGGGGGGGGGTGTTGGGCTGCAACACACACGAGGCCTTTTCGGTCCCTCAGTTAACCGTTGGAGTATCAAACGAAGTCCAAATGACACGAAACTTGACAGGCGGTCTACCGGTAGTAAACCAAGGCCGCTTGGCAAGTCTCGGTCCAATCCGGAAATGTTTAATCCCCACACACGAAAGAAAGCTAGAAATGACCACCGGAGGAGAACAAAGCGCCGGAATGCAAAACGGACAACGGGGAAAATGCTCGAATGCAAGAGACGAACACGTATGCAAATGCAATGCACATGATGACATGATATGGGATGCATGACAAAGGCAACAACACATGGAGACAAAGACCCGAACCCGAGGAAATAAATATAACTTAACGCCGGAAATGGCAAGAGTTGGAGTACAAATAGGGAAAGTTACATCCGGGGTGTTACAACACTCCACCACTACGAAAGGATCTCGTCCCGAGATCTAGGACTGAAAGAACGCCGGGTACTCAGAACAGAGGTGATCCTCGCGTTCCCAGGTAGCTTCACGGTCGGAATGGTGTGACCACTTGACTTTGAGAAATTTGATCGACTTGTTGCGAGTCTTGCGTTCAGTCTCTTCAAGAATAGCAACTGGGTGCTCACGATAAGAGAGATCTTCTTGGAGCTCAATGTCCTCGAAGTTGACTGTGCGGTCAGGAGTCTTGAAGCACTTCCGAAGCTGAGAGACATGGAACACGTCATGAACATTTGCAAAGTTTGAAGGAAGCTCGAGTTGATAGGCGAGGTCGCCTCTCTTGCTGACAATCTTGAAAGGTTCCACATATCTAGGGGCAAGCTTCCCTTTGATACCGAAGCGACGAGTACCTTTCATAGGAGAGACGCGGAGGTAAACATGATCTCCGATCTCGAAAGCCAAATCACGGTGCTTACTATCATAGTAGCTCTTCTGACGGGATTGGGCTGCTTTGAGGTTATCACGAATGACTTTGCACATTTCTTGTGCTTCAGTGATTAAGTCATTACCCAAAAACTGACATTCACCAGTTTCAGACCAATTGAGAGGGGTACAGCACTTCCTGCCATACAGAATTTCAAATGGGGCCTTGCCCGAACTTGCCTGAAAACTGTTGTTGTAGGAGAATTCAGCATAAGGAAGACAATCCTCCCACTTCATGCCGAAGGAGATCACACAAGCCCTGAGCATATCTTCAAGAATCTGGTTGACACGCTCGACTTGACCGCTAGTTTGAGGATGGAAAGCTATGCTGAAGTGGATGTTGGTGCCCATTGTTGTTCCGCCTCACTGTCCTCTACCACGTGGTTCTTCCTTCCTCGAGCTTGATTACTGAGAAGAAATAGACCACAGTGGGGATTTGTCGAACTTCTTAGGTGCCTCACCCAAACTTGAGGCCAAATGGATGATGCATCACCACGATGACCTATCGACGCTCATGGTTGCGCCTCATGGTTGCGTCGACTGGTGAAGCTGATCGATTTTCGATGAAAAACAAGTTGTCTTCCATCAGTGCTCTTTGCTTGTTACGCACAAAGATGATATCCTTCGTCAGTTCACCTTTATTGCGTTGGAGACGCAGTCGTCTTTCACGTTGGTGCAATTTTCGCTAGGGTTTTATGACAGGTGGGCCCAAAATGTGGCTAGCTCACCTGTCATACACAAAAGAAGGTGTAGTGAAGGCACCGGAGCTCAGTCCGTACTACAGTAGTATATATATAAGCGGCAGCCTCAGCGCTTATTCGCTAGGGTTTGCACTCTCCACACGCTCGCCGCACTACTTATATGTTACTCCCTCCGTTCCGAATTACTTGTCTTAGATTTGTCTAGATACAGAGGTATCTAGCACTAAAATGAGTCTAGATACATTTGCTAGGGTTTGCTATATTCACAGTCTCCCACCCTCTCTTCACCAGATCTAAACAAGACTGCATTGGCCTCTTGTCTCTCTCTCCCCCCTCACAGCTGGTGAAGGAGGCGTCCGTATCCCGTCGCACCGGGAAGGGAAGGAGGTGCAGCGTTCACTCTATCGCCCTCGGTGAGGGAGGCAATCCACTGTTGGCTGCGATGTTCTCTTTCACCCAGCGCCTGTGCGGGAGGGACACCGACCCCTTCTTTCTCGCTGCCGTACTTAGTGTGGGCAGATCCGGCCTCCCGCCGCACGCCTTGCCACATCCCGACGACCCTAAGGTATAAGTTTCTTTGAAACCGTCGTTGCTCTAGCTGCATGTGGATCTTTTTCAATCTGTAGTCGAATCTAGGTCTTGGTTCAAAGAGGAATGAAGGGTGCGGTGGGCTGGAGCAAGAATCTAGGACGTGGTTCAATGAGGAAAGGAGGGGCGGAAAGTAGTATAGACTGGCTATCCAGCCGCTTTGTAGGTCGAAAAGGGAAAAGGGGGTAACCCAGTACACACATCTGTAAGGAACCGATCTCTTTGTTGAAAAGGGAAAGAAACTGGGGGGTCGGGTAGTTTGTGCACGACTAGATTTGCTGCCCTCACATAGGAAGAAGGTTCAAAGAGAACAAATATGGGACCAGTGCATATATGCTACTTGGCTACATACTCTGCATCACCCTTTATACGTGTGGACGCACATGGTGCTGGCATGTCCCATGCAGCTATTTTGCTATTGTTAATCTCAGAATTAACTACTGATCTATTTTAAAAGAATTTCTCTGTTAATATGAATCAATGCAACGGTTTTAGAAATGCTGCTGTCCTATACTTTGTTTTCCATCAAGATAAGGTAGATGCTTCTTTTTGTGGACGCATGTTTCATCCTCCTTTATTGGCCAGTAATTGTTTTCTTTTTTGCCTCTTAAAACAGGGATATATATTCAACTTGTTGCTATAGAAAACTTAAATGTCACACCGGCAACTTTGCTTGATTTCAGTGCAACTGCACAAAACTTGATTGGATTCCTATTCGTGTTGGTAGATTCATATTTTATGTTGGTCGTCTCATGAAAGGTCAGTACAGGCCTTCATCCACATGATTGTGCAGTGTGCTTTGAGATGTTGTGCTACTTGTATTGGTACTATTTTAAATAAATGATGAATTGAAGCTATTGTATTGCTGTCTTTTCCCATTAAGTAGTGAACAAAAATGGGACCAACCCAGACATGATGCTTGTTGCTTTGTTACAACAAATTCAGCATCACCCCCCTTATAAGCCAGTAATTGATGCCACTCTCATAATTAACTACTGAATCTTATTTCAAAACTGCAACACTTGTTAGGGATTGGCGGGATTACCATTTTTGTGGCCGCATGTTTCATCCTCCTTTATTAGTCAGTAATTGATTCCTTTTTTGCCTCTGTTTATACAAGGATATCTATTCAACTTGTTGCTATTGTGACATTTTGCTTCGCTACGCGAAACACTTTGCTTGATTTCAGTGCAAGTGCACAAAACGAGATTGGATTTCCTATTCGTGTTGGCAGATTCGTACGTGATCTTGTGTGCGTCATGACAGGTTGGTACTTGCCTTCATCCACATGATCATGTAGTGTGTTTTGAGATGCTGTGCTACTTGTATTGGTACTGTTTTAAATAAATGATGAATTGAAGCTATTGTATTGCTGTCTTTTTACATTAAGTAGTGAACAAAAATGGGACCAACCCAGACATGATGCTTGTTGCTTTGTTACAACAAATTCAGCATCACCCCCTTTATAAGCTTTGTCGTTCTTTATACATGTTGAAACAAGGCATTGTTAAGATAATGTCTCAGTCAATATGAATGAATCACACTGATGGAGAATTGCTACTCTCCTGCTTTGTTTCCCATTAAGATAAAGTAGATCAGTAGATGCTTTTCTTCTGGGAGTACAAGTCATCAACCGTTATTTCTTAGTAATTGTTTCCCTTATACCTATTGTTGCTTACAGGGATATCAAAATTAAAGCTCGGTTTTATTCCGACTTCGATTTTAGTTGAACTGCACAAAAGGAGCCAATGTGTAAGGCAAACCGCTACATTACTGGGTCTAGTTCATCGTTCCACTTTGCAGAAAGAAGCAGTCACTGTTTGCGCTACACTACAAAAGGAATGACCGAGAAGCTTTACAGAGTATTATTAGACACCGGTGACATGACTAGTCTGCAGAGACCATTGGCAATTTAACAATAAGTGGAGTGCCCTGGGAAAAAAGTGCCCAAACAAGTATAAAAGCTATGAAAGGACTCCACGATCATAGGCATTACATATTTTGAATGGGAAAATCTTGTCAAAGTTTAATCATTGATGTTAGCAAGAAGACGTTAGTTTAATAAATTGGAATTGGAAAACCTTGTCAAAATTTGCTCATTGATGTTAGCCAGAAGACATGCATTTGATATTTTTGAGTGGGACGCCCTTGCTGTGAGTAGCGTCGAGTGTTTTTTTCCTATTCCTATGTTCAGTTTAGAAGTAAATAGTTACTCTGCTGAGATATTCCCATGTTAAGAGTTTGTTCTGAATATTGTCTATGTAATGCCAGACCTTGTGTTTGATTGCAAAGTTAAGCTTAGAATGTTGTGGCATGCGGCATCAAGAACTGTTCACCGTGCCTCCTGAGAATAATGCTTCGTATTGTTTTGCATGTCGATCTAATGCCAGTGATTTGCTTGTTAAGAAGATCATCCTCTTCTGTTGTTTCCGTGCTTAAGAAGTTCATCGTCTGATGTTTCATTCATAGCCTATACGACAAGTCGGGTAGGTTAGACGTGAAACCATATGATCTTCTGACCAACTCATGATATTAGGCCGTGATTGGATCGCCGTTTTCCAACCAAAACCGCTTGTAAAACTGACGCATGTAAATTGAAGCAGATGGTCTCGGGCGAAGGCGCTTGGTTGGTCGATTTCGACTAGTAAAATATCGGAAGGACTTGACACATGATAAAAATGCTGAACGACACTCGGACAATTGCTAATCCAGCCGTTAGCTGCTGTTTCAGCCTTGCCCATGCATGGCATGATACGCACGTCGTGCGTGTATCGTTTGGTAATGTCGTCCATATAGCAGTGCTCGTAAAATATACACTGGTCTCTCAAATTACACGCGTAACCCACTGGTTTTACTTACAAACCTCGGGCCCTCGGTTTCGTTACACCTATATTTTACGCGTTGTTTTCGATGACGAGTAAATTACAGTTGTATGTTAATACAGGTTTGAAATAAACCAGAGCTCCCAAGCGCGGCCTTACCGTTTCATGCCGTCTTAGTTTCTCGAAGGTGCTCATAGGTGTCCGATGATCCTGGCTTCCTGAATGAGTAGCGAGCGCTGTATCAGAACATCCGTAGGGCCCGCGAGGCCCTCTCCGTTGTCCTTCGAGTTGTTGCGCTCGCCGTGGCGCCGAGCATTGTTAACATCATCAACGAACATGATGATTCAGGAGATGACTTTATTTTGACTGGATGACACTAGGGACCCACTAGAGCCATAGCCGTATGTACGCAAGGGCCTCCTTATTATGTACAACTATTTTTTTTGCTTTCTCCTGGTTTCGTGACATCACGGTCCCACACCATTGTCAACCTATGTAGTCAATATAAACGAGAGAATTGCACAAGGTGCGGCCGACAGCTGGGACCAAGCAGCTCGAGCAGTATTTGTGTTTTTGAGGTGTGAGCACTGTAGAGTTTTTCTTGGCGATGATTTCGTTGTTGTTCAGAGGAGAGCAGGGTATTAACTGGGTGGGCTGTGGCCCGTCTAGCCCAGGCCAGATATCCAGCCCAGATACTAATTTTTTCAAGATGAAAATGGCTAGCCCAGCTATACGTCTTTTTGAGGAATACCCAGGCTAGGTCAACTTGTTATTCTCCGCCTCGCTGGGCTACAAATCTTTCCTAGGAGGGATGCATTAGGCTTAATAAGAAAATGGGCTTTAAAAAATAATAAATGGGATGTAACTATAATAACTGGGCAATAACTATAAAAAAATGCACCAAACACGAAATTAGTTTATAAAATATTATTTATGGATTTTGAAAATCTTAAATTTTCATTGTTGCGCGCACAATGTTTCGTTGGATTTTTACGTAATACAAATTTATATTTAATCTGACTAGAAATTTCGGGATAAAAATATTTCGGAGCCCATCAAAATGTGGGAAATTTTATTGAATTCTTTCTTCAATAGTTGGTTGAAATTATTAATCATTGTCCTAGCTAGAAAATGGGCTGTACTTTTAACAAACTGTAAATGGGTTGTTGTAAATTCCAGTAGAATTACAAAATGGGCTGTACATTCTTACAAAACACAAATGGGCTATAAGTTCTCTGCCACACACTTGTGGGCCTACTAACTGACACGTCCCCTAAAATAAATAAGTTGACGCGTATGCAAGGCTTTGCCAAATTATTATAGTCAACACACGGTTCTAGCAGCAGTGGCCGTTGGATGTCTATCGAACGGATGTCGTGCTTCTTCTTCAATCTCGGATATTCTTAGCTTCGGCCGCCCAAAAAAATGATTCCTCCCCCTGACATCTGGGGTGCACCGTTTCAGAGGCTGACCTATGCCTACTAAGTTGGAGCGTACCAAGGGCTTTGTCAACTTAGTCAATAATAAACGTTTCTAGCTTCAGTGACCGTATGATGTCCATCCAACGACAGTAGTGCTTCTTCAACCTCTGGTCTTCTTGGTCCAGCCGCCCAAAGCAGCATCGGTCGTGCCGCCTGCCCCCATACTACTCCCACCGCTGGCCAGGCCATCCCTCCACTCACCCGCACCCCCTGTTATTCTGCAGCGACGGCAGCCTCACACCGCAGCTGAACCAGTTAACCCTCGTACTCCTCTCAGCAAGGGCTTCCACTGCTGCATCTTCCCCGGCTCCGCTTCGTCTCCTTCCTAGGCCTCACCGTCGTCCAGACCACCGCCCTGGTGCTATCAGCGCGGCGTGGTCAACATGGTCAACGACCGACTTCCATCGGAAGAGTACTGTACGTGGTGAAGCTGACAACTGGGTCCAGGCGGCCACAAGGAAGTGCCTCCTTATTACGCGCAAAATAATTATTCCTCCACCTTACATCAGGGATCCACCGGACGGGCGAGCTTATTTCGCGAAAAAACATTTCCCCCCTGACTGCTCGGACCCACCGGACGGGCCAGCGTATTTCGCGAAAAAAACGTCCCCCCCCATTGTCAGCTCGGACCCACCGGAAGTGCCTCCTTATTACGCACAAAAAATGAATACTCACCCTGCTAGCTGGGACCCACCATGGTGGGAGGCTGACTTGTGGGCCTACTAAGTTGACTGGGACGGGGGCCTTTGTCAACTTTAGTCAATATGAACGATTCTAGCTCCAGTGACTGTACGATGTCCATCCAACGGCCGTAGTGCTTCTTCAACCTCTGGTCTTCTTGCTCCAGCCGCCCAAAGCAGCACCGGTCGTGCCGCATGCTCCTGCCTCCCGTGGCCGGCTGTGCTGCCACGGAGGCCTCACCGCCCCTATTATTCCCACCGCTGGCCAGGCCTTGCGGCGACGACAGCCTCACACCGCAGCCGAACCAGTGAACCCTCATACTCCTCTCCGCGTGGGCTTCCACTGCCGTGTCTTCCCTGACTCCCTGTCGTCCCCTTCCTAGGCCTCGCCGTCGTCCACCGCCCTCGTGCTCTCGGCACAGCGTGGTCAACGTGGTCAAGGAACGACTTCCATCGGACGTGGACTGTACGTGGAGAGGCTGACAGCTGGGTCCACAGCCGCAGCAAGGAAGTGCCTCCTTATTATGTGCAAAATAATTATTCCTCCACCTGACAGCGGGGACCCACCAAATGGGCCACCGTATTTCGCGAAAAAAATGTTTCCCCCCTGACTGCTGGGACCCACCAGCTACACCTTCGCACGCAAGGAAGTGCGTCCGGGCAAAAAACAAAACAAAATGATTTGCCCCCTGACTGCTGGGACCCACCAGCTACATCTTCGCACGCAAGGAAGTGCCTGACAGTCAGGACCCACCTGGTCGAAGTGTACGTAGTGTTGTCATTCTGGTCGCGAACGTGTACGTACATATATACTGGTTGATGTAGAGGCGCGCACGTGTCGTAGTAGAGGCACGCACGTGTCGTAGTAGAGGCGCGCACGTAGCATGTACATGTATGTACATCGGTCAGGGTGCAAGAAAGAAAATACGGCCACGTATGTGTACATACGGGCGGGGTCTCGAACGCCTACTCGTGCATACGTACGGAGAGGGCTCGTTTACATGGCTGGGTCGGAACGGAGAAACAACATCGTCATCGTGTTCATGGGGAGGCAACAGAATGCGTCATGTTCATGGGGAGGCAACCGAATGCGTCGTGTTCATCGGGAGGGCTTGGACGGAACAAGCGATGAAAACAAGGCCTGGCGTACCGCAGAATGGAGGAAACGGCCTTGTGTTCGACCGGCCATGTTCTAAACGGGATCCTGTTGATCGGGAGGGGTCTGGCGTACCGCAAAATAGAGGAAACGGACCTCCTACAGTCAAAACTGGGGTCTTGTTGATCGGGAGGGGTGTGGCGTACCACAAAATGGACGAAACGGACTTGTGTTGGAGCGCTACGGTCGAAATGGGGGTCCTGTTCATCGGGAGGGGTGTGGCGTACCGCAAAGCGGGACTCCACGAGATACTGTTCATCTCCACCGCCGACCCCCTCCAGCCTCCACGAGCTACTGTTCATCCACCGTCGACCTCCTCCAGCCTCCACCTGCGACTGTTCATCCACAGGCTCCTGTTCATCCAGCCTCCACCGCACGCTACTCCACCGGCTACTGTTCAACCAGCCCTCTCCACGGGCTCCTGTTCAACCACCCCTCCACGGGCTACTGTTCATCCTGCCCTCCATCGTCTACTGTTCATCCTGCCCTCCATGGGGTGGTCCTGTTCATCCAGCCCTCCACGGGGTCCTGTTCATCCAGCCCCAAGCGGCTCGATCTATCGGGTCATGTTCATCCAGAGGCAACACCACGGGATCCTGTTCATCCACCCCCACCAGGAACTATTCATCCAACCCCCCC
>NC_041386.1:547321811-547438497 GCF_002162155.2 Triticum dicoccoides | reverse complement strand
CCCCCCCACCGCAATGCTCACTGTTCATCCAGAGGCAGCATCTATCGGCTTCAGTTAGCAGCAGTAGAGAAGGAATCGCTCGATCGGGTTCAGTTAACAGTCTTTGATCGATCGCTTGGGTTCAGTAACGCGTAGCCTGTAGTGCAATCGCTTGGGTTCAGTTAGAGCCCAACGCCTCGTTTGGGTTCAGTTGGAGCCAACTCCTGGCACACACGCGCGTACGTGTACGAGAGAAACGCGCATCGCTTGGCCCCGACCTCCCACCGTAACCGGGAACTCTCCAAAAATTTTCTCCCCCTCGCTTCTACCACGGTTTTTTTCCGTCATGGACGGCCCAAAGAATGTCATGCAGCTGCGTCTCCGGCCCGCCCAGGACGAAAACCGATTTTCTTTCATGATTTTTTGTCATAGAAGTAGGAGTCCACCACATCTATGATGATACCCGGTTTTGTCACAATTATCATCATAGAAGTGTCATATGGATGACAAAAAAATTTCATTCGTCCCAAAATGTCATGGATGTGTCTTTTTCTTGTAGTGATATCTTCTTCACGGATCTTCAGCTGGTGGTATCCTGATCGAAGATCGATCTTGGAGAATACTTTGGCTCCTTGTAGCTAGTCAAACAAATCATTGATCATCGGTAGTGGGTATTTGTTCTTGATCGTCACCTCATTCAGTGCACGATAATCCACAACCATTCTCAAAGATCCATCCTTCTTCTCAACTAAGAGCACTGGGGCTCCCCATGGTGATGAGCTTGGTCGAATACAACATTTCTCCAATAACTCCTTAATCTTCTTCTTAATTTCCTCCAGATCATTTGCGGGCATCCGATACGGTCTCTTCGATATTGGTCCGGTGCCTGGTAACAACTCTATTAAAAATTCTATATCTCAATCTGGTGGCATGCCCAGTATTTCCTCCGGGAATACGTCGGGATAATCCTTCACAACTGGCACTTCCTCCTGAACAACTCCCGAAAGTGAATTCACTTGAGTCCTCCTTGGCGCATGCCTAGACACATACTTGATCCTTCTACCCTCTGGGTGGTGAGGAGAATTGACTTACTAGCACAATCGATATTTCCTCCATATATCGATAGCCAGTCCATGCCTAGTGTCACATCCAATCCTTGTGACTCCAAAATTATTGGGTCTGAGGGAAAAACATGCCTACCTATAGTCAATGGCAAATGAAAACATCCTCTGCTAGCCATATACTCCGCTCCAGGTGAACTTACTAACATAGGTGTCTTAAGGGCTATGGTGGTCAACTTAAACTTATCCACAAATCCCCTTGATATGTATGAATGCGATGCACCAGTGTCAAAAAGGACAATAGCTGTAGATGGCTTAATCAAAAACTTACCAATAACTGCATTGGGCTGCTCTTCAACTTGCTCCATGTTGAAGTGGTTCACCTGCCCTCTGGTGAAAGGGTTGGGCTTCTTTCTAGAGCTTCTATTTCCGTTACAATTCTTTACCTCACAACAATCATTGGCGTAGTGTCCAGTCTTCTCGCACTTGAAACATGTAACATGGCTCAGATCCTTCTTGGCGGGTGTTGCCGGGTTGGAACGGCTCTGACTGTTGTTTCCTCCATTCTCATTCCCATTCTTAGGGCCACTGTGGTTATGTGAACTTCCTCCATTGTGAGAATGGACTCCATGGTTATGAAGGGTATGTCCTCCCAAGTTTGGGGTAAAATGAGGCTTCTGCTGAGATCCAGAGTTGTACTTCCCCTGTCCATACTCCCGTTTGCGGTTCTCTATCTGCTGATGCTTTCCTTCAATCATAAGAGCCCTGTCTACCAGCTCCTGATAGTTGGTGAATGTTGCCACCATCAACTGCATACTTAGCTCATCATTCATCCCCTCCATAAACTTCTCCTGCTTCGCGGCATCTGTGGCCACATCATCTGGGGCGTAGCAAGCTAACTTGCTGAACTCATCTATGTACTGCGCCATAGTACGGTTTCCCTGGCGTAAGTTGCAAAACTCACGCTTCTTCATGCTCATAGCTCCAGCTGAGACATGTGTAGTGAGGAAGGCCTGCTGGAATAGATCCCAAGTAACATTGGCCATGGGGAAAGTGGCGGTGTAGTTCTCCCACCATGAGGCTGCGGGTCCATCCAGGTGATGTGCGGCAAAGCGCACCTTCTCAGCATCTGTGCAACCTGCGGTGGTCAGCTCCCTTCCAATCTTGCGGAGCCAATCATCAGCAACTATCGGCTCAGTGCTACTAGAGAACACCGGCGGATTCAACCTTAGAAAGCGGGCTAAGTTGTCGACTAGAGGTGGTGGCGGTGGATTATTATTGTTGTTCTTGTTGCCTTGGTTCTGGACTAGCAACTGCATCAAGGCATTTTGCTGTTGGATCAACTGAGTGAGCTCCGGTGGGAAAGCGAATGCGGGGTCACGTCTCGGAGGCATCTGATAGGTTTAGAGGGATGGGAACATAATAGAGTGAGGTCTAAAGAGAGATTTCACTATCCATATGCACATGAGACAAAATACATTCATTTCACACCACTCAATTCAAACAGTATTCATACAATTGATCTAAGCTACCGTTACAAAATTCCACGGACTATTACTATATACATGGAAGAATTCTAATGGTAATATGGTGGTCGACTAGAAATTTTGATCGGTGGAAGACTCCATGATATCTGCTCCAACTTTGTCTTCATAATCATCATTGCTGTCGGGGTCAGAGTTAGTGTTGTCTAGTATGATGTAATCTTCTGAACGAATGTCCACTCCAGGTTTAGGATCCCCCATGAATATCCCTAGCTTGTTCTTCAGGTCTTCATTCTTCTCCAGTAGTACAACAATTTCTTCTTCATATCCATCGCATGTAGACTTGAGTTCCTCTTCAAGATCCATGTTCCGGGTCATCTCCTTCTTCGAGTCTATCATGTTGGCGCACATTTGGTTCTCGTAGCATCGAATGTGCTGGTTCAACTCCTGTATGTAGGCTGCAATGGATTTATCCTTCCTGGTGCAAATCATCTCCAATTGCTCATCTCGGCATCCACATATCTGGTAGGTGGTGTCCTTAAGATCCTTGTTGTACACCTCGCCTATGCATCCAATGGCGATGTGGGCAGCCATGGTCTTTCCTAGACTCCAGGTTGGTGCATCAAAGGAAAAATCGATGGGCTCGGTAACTGGCGTGAACGTCCTTCCTAGAACACGAACTTGCATCGTCCAGCGCTCCTCTTCTGGTGAAGTGGTGGTGAAGGTTCCGGTGAAGCTTGGTATGCCGATGTTCAGGTACCTAGTGACTTCCTTCATGTGTCGTCCGAAAGGGGTGTCGTCATCCGGTTGAGTGAACTTGTTCCTTGGGTCCGCCATCTATAGAGTAGAAATGGAGAAGAGTTAGAAATGAGTAGAGAAGAGTATCCTGTGCCTTTTTCCTAGTGGTCGCATCCTACAGTCAGCGTGGGCTCTGATACCATCTTATAGCGACACGATCCCAATGGACCGTAGTCTCTGTGCTTAAGTGTCATCCCTGGATCGGTATTGCTGACACACACAGTACTCGAGGATTTATTGCAGAGTTCAATCACACACTTATTATAATGAGTGTCTCAAAAGAGTACTTATTACAATAATATGGCTGAAGGCCATCTAAATAAGATAACTGTAGAAACTTCAAAGATAAATGTGTCCATCCAACTCCATGACAAAACTGAGTGCATCACAACGACCTAGCGCACCTTAATCTTCGTCTGAAAACTCTGCAACATGATACATTACAGCCATGTAGGTCAGCACATGGAATATTCTGGCAAGATAACACCATAGTGCAATGAACAAATAACAACTATCACTACATGCATATATGGCTGGTGGAGGTTCTATGATTATCATTTGCATAAAGCTAATTTTTCCCTACAACAAAGGAATATATTTCATTTAACTACAAAGTTTTATGAAATATTGAGAAGGTACCCCCAACTCAATCCCAAATTAACATTAATAACACAACAAATTCATTAATTAAAGTGATGAGATCAAACAATAATTCAAGTACCAGATACTCAAGATGTCCAGAACCGGGGACACGGCTAACCATGATTAGTTTGTACACTCTATAGAGGTTTGCACACTTTTCCCCACAAGACTCGATTTCCTCCATTGTATTTCTCGCACTGCATGATGTTTGAGAAACGGATGACCGAGACACAATCTTTCCGAAGAGGTCCCCTTAACCGATAGATAGGCCGGTACACGTAAAATTCCCCTACATCCGCTAGCCCATCAGGGAAAGGATTCCCACAACTTACTCGACTATGTCAGAGCCCATAATGGCTTATGGCTGCACACAGAAGTTTCTAGCATGAATAATCTTATGATCCCTTTGAGCCTGGGTGGCATTCCATAGGATGATCACACAGATGCCCCGAGATCTCCTAGGACAACACTGGATTCCCCAGGTGCCTAAAACCAATCCACCCAGATGTGTATTAAAGTAGCCGCCTTAAGTTTCTCTTAGGTATAAATAACTCTCACATCTTTCATGAATCTCACAAACCAATCCACGTTTACGAGCATAGCAAAGTAGTGCAATCATAACGCAGTAATACCTGAGGTTTGAATATAATACAATAGGTTCCGACCTCATCAACTACTTCCCAATACCCACATGTTATCATAGTCCTACTCATGCAACCCTTGAGGGTTTAAAACTAATGCATAAAAACTGGGTAAAAGGGATATGATCAAAGTGTTACTTGCCATGCCGACGATCGGAAAACCCTAGAGATTTATAGTAGCAAGCCTCACACTCTGGAAACTCTATCATGGACAAACAATAGCATACATAAGCACTCAAGCATAAGATTCAAAGGTAAAACCAAAAGGAAATATCTAAATAGAAAGTTCAAGTGAAGAGCTTTGATTTGCAAAAAGAATCAATCGAATCAGAGTTACAAAACTCAAACTACGATAAAAAGAAGTTCAAATTCAAATCTGCTTGAAAACAAATTTTAAATTTTCAAAATCACGTTCAAGTTGGTTAACTGGACAGAGGGGAACAAGACGAAGATTTTGGCGTTGGTTTCACTGGATTTGGATAAACGAGCAAAAAGTAGTGAGGGTTTGAAAATCAGGGACTAATCTATGATGAAAATAATTAGGGATATGTCCCTCGCCGAAAATTAAACTAAAAAGAAAAATCTAACGAACGAACGTTCGCTAACAGAAACTAACGAATGGAATCGTTCGCTAAAAGAACTAATCGAGTGAAGGATCGCTATTTAGCATAAGCTAAATAATAAGCTGATCTAATAAAATAAAACCAAACTTTAAAAAAATGGACGGTTCTATTGGTTTTACTGGTTCGGGGAGAATAAACCGGTGGCGGTGGCGTTGCTCCGGCGAGCAGGTGGTGCGGCAGCGGCGGGGCGAGGTGAGGCGACGACGCGGCAGCTACGCGGTGCGGGGGAGCGGTGGCGAGTAGCGGGCTGCTGCGCGGCAAGGCGGCTCGGCAGGCGGCGGCGGCGCGGCGGGATGCGGCATCGGTGCGCGGCGGCTTGGGTGGCGGGGCGGCTTGAGGAGGAGAGGGGGCGCACGCTATATAAAGGGGGCCGCGGGGGCCGGCTTGGGCAAGCGGCGACGGCGAGGCGGCTCCGGATCGGACTCCGCCGGAGTTCAATGTGGTCACAGCGAGGAAGACGGTGGCGAGCGGGTCGACTGGGCCTTCGGCCCAGTTCGGTCCAAAAAAAATATTTTTTTGAAAAAAAAATTTGCCACAGAGAAAAAAAGTCTAAAATAAAATAAATAAAAATCCTAAAATTCCAAAATAATTTTGACGGTCCTCTCCTAATATTTAGGACCACGTGAACATTTTTCTGGGCTAAAATGGAATTTTCCCTAATTTAACCGAATAAAATCTCAAATAAATATATATTTTTTTCAAAAATAAATTTCCATCATTTTCTCTGTTTTGAAGAAGTCATATTACCTTCTCTCATTATTTTATTTATTTTGAAATAATTGGAAAAATAATTTCAAATAAAAATCACCTTGATCCAAATTTCCAACTTTGAAAATTCAAAAATGGAATTTTATGAAAACCACCAACTCTCTCACATGGTCCTTGAGTTGCTTAAGGTCTCTTGGATCAAATTTTCCAAATAAATCAAATTCAAAATGCTCAAAATATGGATGCATATGATGACCTAATGATTAACACCAAATTGAAAATTGGGATGTTACACTAACATACTTTCTCTACTTGGATCATATGCACTTATGATTGGAACTCTAGCAAGCATCCACAACTACTAAAGATCATTAAGGTCGTGAAACCCAACCATAGCATTAAGTATCAAGTCCTCTTTACTCCCATACACCATAGCCCACCTATTCGGGTTTAAGTTTCTGTCACTCTCGCAACCCACCATAAGCGAACCATGAACATATTGCAACACTCTACAGCGAGGGCCCCTCACGTTTGCACGAGAAAGGAGGGCACCATAGGACAGCACCATAAATAAAATATACAATCATACCAACCAAGATCACGACTAACCCACAGGACAAAATGGATCTACTCAAACATCATAGGATAACCATAGATCATTGGGAAATAATATATGGAGTTGAGCACCATGTTTAAGTAGAGATTACAGCGGGGCCAAGAGGTGTTACACCGCTGCATAGAGAGGAGAGAGTTGGTGTTGACGGTAGCAAGATTGTTGATGTAGATCGCCGTCCCGATCGTTGCCCCGGTGGCACTCCGGCGCCACCGGAAGCGAGGGGGGAGAGCCCCCTCCTTCTTTTTCTTCCTTGGCCTCCCCCCCTAGATGGGAGGAGAGTTCCCCCTCTGGTAATTGGTCTCCATGGCACCGAAGGGGTGGGAGCCCCTCCGAGATCGGATCTCCCTCTCTGTTCTCTTCTATATCGCGTTCTCTAGATCTGTACGAAAACCGATTCTTATATTCCCGGAGATCCGTAACTCCGATTGCGCTGAGATTTTAACATGATTTTTTTCTGGATATAAGCTTCCTTGCACCCGAAGTACAGCCCCAACTGATGTACTAAGTGAGCACAACACACCATGACACGCCTAGCTCCTCTGGCGCGCCTTGGTGGGTTGTGCCCACGACGGGCCTTTGTTTACAGTGATTTCAACTCCCAAAAATCACATATATTCCAAAATAATTCTCCGTGAAATTTTATTGCATTTGGACTTCGTTTGGTATGGATACTCTGCGATACAAAAAACATGCAGAAAACATGAACTGACACTTGGCACTGGATCAATAGGTTAGTCCAATAAATCATATAATTTTTTTCCAAAAGTATGTAAAACTTGTATAACATTGGCTTGAAACAATCAAAAATTATAGATACGACGGAGACGTATCAGCATCCCCAAGCTTAATTCCCGCTCGTCCTCGAGCTGGTAAATGATAAAAAAAGATAATTTTTGATGTGGAATGCTACCTAGCATAAACTTGATCATATATCTAATCATGGCATGAATATTAATACATAAGTGATTCAAAGCAATAGTCTATAATTGACATAAAGACATCAATACTCAGGCGTCCCAACAAACAATCATGTATTTCAAAATATCAACGCTAAAGAAAGCTATCCCTACAAAATCATATAGTCTTGTCATGCTTTGTCTTCTTAACACAAAGTATTTATCATGCACAACCCCGATGACAAGCCGAGCAATTGGTTCATACTTTTTAACGTGCTTCAACTTTTTCAACCCTCACGCAATACGTGAGCGCAAGCCATGTATATAGCACTATAGTTGGAATAGAGTATGATGATAAGGGTAAATATAGAGAAGACAAAAAAGTAAGAAAGTCTCACATCAACGCGGCTAACCAACGGGCTATGGAGATGCCCATCAATCTATATCAATGCGAGGAGTAGGGATTGCCATGCAACGAATGCACTAAGTGCTATAAGTGTATGAAATCTCAATATGAAAACAAAGTGGGTGTGCATCTAATCCTATAATGAAAAATTCCCACTAGTATATGAAAGTGATAACATAGGAGACTTTCCATATGAAAAACATGGTGCTATGCCCCTTCTCTCTTTGTTTATTATTGTTTTTCTTTTTTTGTTGTTTTTGTTGTTTTTCTTTTTTTCTTTTTTTCTTTCTCTTTTCTTTTTTCTTTTTTTCTCTCATTTTCCGGAGTCTCATCCTTTCCTCACTAGGGCACTGCTCTAAAAATGAATAATGATGATCATGACACTTCTATTTACTTATAACTCAAAAGAAATAAAAATTACAACTCGATACCTATGACAAAGTATGACTCTATATGAATGCCTCTGGAATGTACCAGGATGCGCAATGATCTAGTGTAACATGTATGAAAAATGATGAACAGTGGCTGAGCCACAAACACTATGTGAGCTATGTGATCATGCGAAGCAATATGACAATGAATGCTCAAGTCATCAAATGGAAGCGTTGGAAGTTGCGTGGCAACATATCTCAGAATGGCCATGGAAAAACCATAATAGGTAGGTATGGTGGCTGTTTTGAGGAAGATATAATAAGGATTATGTGTGATAGAGCGTATCATATTATGGAGTTTGGATGCACTGGCAAAGTTTGCACCACGTCTCGATGTGAGAAAGGGCAATGCACGGTACCGTAGAGGCTAGCAAATTGCGGAAAGGTAAGAGTGCGTACAATCCATGGACTCACATTAGTCATAAAGAACTCATATACTTATTGCAAACGTTTATTAGCCCTCGAAGAAAAGCACTACTACGCATGCCCTTAGGGGGATAGATTGGTAGGAAAAGACCATTACTCGTCCCCGACCGCCACTCATAAGGAAGACAATTAATAATAAATCATGCTCCAACTTCACAGCATAACGAGAGACTATACGTGCATGCTTCGGGAATCACAAACCTTAACACCAATATTCTTACTAACCACAACTGTTTACTAGTATCTCCCACATATTCCATCTCTATGCCGCAAAACTATTGCAAGGAATCAAACATATCATATCCAGTGATCCATAAGTTTTATGTAGGATTTTATGACTAACCATTTAATTGACCAATTCCTGTCAACTGTCTAAATAGATATAAGTGAAGCATGGGATTCTAATTCTTTCTACAAAATATCATGCTCTAACAAATATAATTGAAGCAAAAGAGCATTCTTCAAATAACGGTTTTCTATGTGAAGAGAAACAGGCAATCCAAACTTCAAATGATACAAGTGAAGCACATGAAGCATTCTATAAAGCCATACTCAAAAGATATAAGTGAAGAGCAATGAGCATTCTATAAATCAACCATGGACTATCTCATACCAGCATGGTGCATAAAATAAAAGTGAAAAATAAACACAAAAGACGCTCCAAGATTTGCACATATCACGCGAACGAAACGAAACCGAAAACATACCGATACTTGTTGAAGAAAGATGGGATGCCTTCCGGGGCATTCCCAAGCTTAGATGCTTGAGTCTTCTTGAATATTTACTTAGGGTGCCTTGGGCATCCCCAAGCTTGAGCTATTGCCTCTCCTCCTTCTCCTCATGTTGAGACCTCCTCGATCTTCGAACACTTCATCCACACAAAACTTAACCAAACTTTTAGTGGCGGGGTTAGTGAATATGGCAATGAAATCCCATCATGTACTTCTTTAACATTATTGTATAATTATAAACAAACATTACTCACTGTATTCTATCACCATTCTATGGCCCCAAGTCAAGGAGGCTTCAACAGGAATTCAAACATATGCAAATAATGAAGCTATAACAGCAATATATGAAAATAGGGCAGTCTGTAAAGATTTGAACATCCACCATACTTCTGTAACTCAAAAAATTATGAAACATTAGGAAAAAATAAACATTTTGTATATAAATATAGTGCAAAAAGTTTCAGAACCATTTGATGTTCTAGTAAAAAATGTAAAATCTAGCACTACAGCCAAAGTTTATGTTTTGCACCGCACAAACCAACAAGCAATCTAATCATCCTAAAGGCAAATCTTGGCACATTATTTTTATAATACAATGGAATTGTACAAGGGGATAATTATTTTTGTGGGAATCTTCATGAAAAATTCTACATTGTTTCCATGAGCATGAACATAAGTGTTCAAGGTCGACCCTCACTTCTTGAATGCATAACTTCCAATCGCTTCTCTTTTGTGAAAAGGTTTTTAAGTTCCCCTCTACATTTTTTGTTTTTAAACTATATAAAAGCACTCACCAGAAAGAAATGACTCTCTAAAACTTCCGGGTTGTCTCCCTGGTAGCTCTTTCTTTAAAGCCATTAAGCTAGGCATAAAGTGTTCAAGTAATGGATCAACCCAGATTCCAAGGTATATCAAAGCCAATTTTAATTAACAATGATTTGGCATTTAGTAATGAGCACAAAACAACATATATCATGCAATGACGAAGTTTAAATCTCTTCCTATGAATCGGCATGTCATACAAGAACAATTCATGCACATCAAGTAAAGGCCAATACATAGCATAAGAAGTTTCTTGCAATTTTATCGTGTGGGAAACATAAAGAGGTGGAAATGTAGTTCCTCTCTCATAATAATTGCAAGTAGGAGCATCAAGCACATGAATATTACATTCATCAAAATTATCATGTGCAACGGTAAAAGGCAACCCATCAATATAATCCTTAATAAGTGAAAACTTCTCTGATATCTTGTAGTTTGGAGAATTCAAAAAGATAATAGGACTATTATGTGTGGGTGCAATAGCAACAATTTCATGTTTAACATAAGGAACAATAGCAAGTTCATCTCCATAAGAATCATTCATATTGGCATCTTGGCCACAAGCATAGCAAGCATCAATTTTATCAAAAAGGGATATTTCACAAGAATCAATTGGATCATAGCATTCATCCTTCGGTAAGAACAAAGGGGCATTAACTAATGTATGAGTTGAAGAGTTACTCTCATTAGAAGGTGGGCACAGGTAGCTAATCCGTTCTTCCTCCGTTTGTTCTTCGCTCTCGTCATCATCCTTTTCATCCAATGAGCTCGCAGTTTCATCAATTTCTTCTTCCATAGACTCCTTCAAAATATTAGTCTCTTCGTGGACAGCGGAGGAGTCCTCAATATATGGTTTAATATAGGCATTAGAAGCATAATTATCATAGTATCACTGCTGATTTATATTTATTTTTTATTTTTGATGAAAGCTAGCATTTTAACTCTTACAACAAAGGAGTGCCAAACCGGGCCCGTGCTAGATGTCCCACACGTCAGCGAAAGGAGTGGGACCTGAACAGCGTGGTAGAGCGTCTCCACTTCTTCCACTTCTTGGTCGAAGACCAAACAGAGTACCAGTGGTATGAATGATACAAAGTGCAACCCGGAGAGAAAGACACGTCTAGTTGGAAGGTTTCGGGCCATACGCGTAAACAAATATAAAACCTAATATGTGCATCCAATTAATATAGTAGTAGAGTACTTAGGCACGTACATCATAACATCACCGTGCATTGCATGTACAAGATTTAGTGGTAGTAAGAGACAAATGCCTATATGCCACGCATGTTCATACTATTTGTGCCTTTCTACTTCACTTACTGCACTACATTACTCAGGTTCGTACGTCCACTCCTGGGTACATGTCCGTCTCATAGTTCCAGTCCCACGTGTTCTTCATAGATGGAATGATCCATAATGGCAGGCAACGGGAATCCATATCATCACAGCTTCTTAGTGTGGCTCCCCATGATGGACACTCATCCAAACAATGGCCAGCCTCGACGCGGAGCAATCACGTGCACCGGAAAGCGGCGCTCTCTCGGTCATCGCGCAGCTTCAAAGCTGGCGCCAGTGAGAGGTCGCCTCTGCCTTGGTCGGGCATTAATGCAGCACTGACGCTCCGGGGCGATGCTGACCGTTTCATGTGGGAAGCGTGCGCTGGCAGGGGAGGGGGTTTGGGTTGGCCAGGACGGTCAGACGCGAGCGTGGTGGTGGTATTGATTTTGAACTGTTTCAGGTGTTGTACTGGCAGTTTGCAAAACTATTCAATTATCGCACTCAATTTCCTAGGAAATTATGGTAAAAAAGTTACTTGCAATGCATGCATGTGTGACCAATATAAATGACCGATAAAAAACTAGTACATGCATGCAACGATTTAATGGACATTGTAATCTCAACATGCGATGGGGAGCTCTAAATTTGAATTTGAAACTTATAAAACAAAAAATTCAAAACAAATAAACTGGAAGAGAGGGAGTATACCGTAGGATGTGTCCCATACCAAACAAGTTCCCTGGTTTGTCACCGCGAAGGTGCGGTTAGAAAGGAGCACAACATCTTCATACTCGTACGACAACAAATCAGTCACAGATAGCATGATCCACCTTTGACCACCATGTGCAGGGTTCGTGAAAGCAACCGCTGAGGAAGTCGTGGATTAGGGGGTCCTCGGATAGCCGGACTATATCCTTTGGCCGGACTGTTGGACTATGAAGATACAAGATTGAAGACTTCGTCTCATGTCCGGGTGGGACTCTCCTTTGCATGGAAGGCAAGATTGGCAATTCGTATATGTAGATCTCCTCCCTTGTAACCGACTCTATGTAACCCTAGCCCCCTCCGGTGTCTATATAAACCGGAGGGTTTAGTCCGTAGGACAACAACAATTCATATCATAGGCTAGCATCTAGGGTTTAGCCTCTATGATCTCGTGGTAGATCAACTCTTGTAATACTCATATCATCAAGATCAATCAAGCAGGAAGTAGGGTATTACCTCCATTGAGAGGGCCCGAATCTGGGTAAACATTGTGTCCCCCGCCTCCTGTTACCATCCGCCTTAGACGCACAGTTCGGGACCCCCTACCCGAGATCCACCATTTTTGACACCGACATTGGTGCTTTCATTGAGAGTTCCACTGTGTTGTCACCATAAGGCTTGATGGCTCCTTCGATCATCGGCAACGATGCGATCCAGGGTGAGGTTTTTCTCTCCGTACAGATCTTCGTATTCGGCGGCTTCGCACTGCGGGCCAACTCGCTTGGCCATCTGGAGCAGATCGAGAGCTACGCCCCTGGCCATTAGGTCCGGTTTGGAAACTTAAACTTTACTGCAGACACCCGCAGAGACTTCATCTCCGACGGATTCGAGCCCGTGTCAGGTGCGCCGCACAGTCACGACGAGCATGACTTAGCTCTGCCGCCAGACAGTGTTAGGGAGATCACACCTGTGGCAACTCCGGCCCTCAATTCAGAGCAGATCGCACCATCCAAGGACGGGTGAATGGACCCCACCATGGAGGCCGCACACTCAGCGGCGATAGAGCCGAATACTGACTTCACCTCCTACAAGACCTGTGTTGCCGGATCCTTGGATTCGTCCCCAGCCACGTGCTCCGAACCGCCTGCATCCGTGCCTATCGAATCTGATTGGGCGCCGATCATGGAGTTTTCCTCTGCGGATACCTTTCAGCACTCGCCCTTGGGCGATGTGCTAAATTCATTAAGGTCTCTCTCCTTGTCAGGAGGCCCTTGGCCGAACTATGACCGGCTGGAGTGGGAAGCGGACGACGAAGAAATTCGTTCCCCACCCACCACCCACTTAATAGCCATTGTCGACGACTCAACCAACATGCTTGATTTCGACTCCGAAGACATCGACGGTACAGACGACGATGCAGGGGAGGAACAAGAACCACCGCCCACAGGGCGCTGGACAGCCACTTCTTCACATGATATATACATGGTGGACACACCCAAAGAAAACAATGACGAGGAACGGAAGGACGCAGCAAAGGATAATCCCCTCGAGAAGCCACCAAAGCAACGATGTAGGCGCCGCGCAAAATCCCACCTCGGCAAAAACAACGATAACAACACAAGAAAGAATAATACCCCGGTCGACTCTAAAGCAAACGACGACCACATGGACCCAGCGACAGAGCAGGATGAACCAGCGGATGGCGAACATAGTACGGAGCTGCTGTCCCATCACGGTGACGCCGAGGGTAAAGCTCATCAACCTATCTCCGGAGAGGAGAACAGTCCGGACGAGGATGCACACATCATCCCGAAAAGGCACTTGGAGCAAGATGACAACACTTTCTCAAAACAATCATAATATGATATAACAAGATGGTATCTCGCTAGCCCTTTCTAAGACCGCAAAACATAAATACAGAGCACCTTTAAAGACCAAGGACTGACTAGACATTGTAATTCATGGTAAAAGAGATCCAGTCAAGTCATTCTCAATGTAAACTAACAGTAATGAATGCAAATGACAGCGGTGCTCTCCAACTGGTGCTTTTTAATAAGAGGATGACGACCAGCATAAAAGTAAATAGATAATCCCTTTGCAGAGGGAAGCAGGGATTTGTAGAGGTGCCAGAGCTCGGTTTTGAAACGGAGGCGAATAATATTTTGAGCTGTATACTTTCATTGTCAACATAACAACCAAGAGATGGCGATATCTTCCATGCTACACACATTATAGGTGGTTCCCAAACAGAATGGTAAAGTTTATACTCCCCCTTCCACCAACAAGAATCAATCCATGGCTTGCTCGAAACAACGAGTGCCTCCAACTAAAAAGAGTCCCAGGGGGCATTTTGTTTGCGATTATTTTGATTTAGTTTACATAAAGCATGGGACTGGGCATCCCGGTGACCAGCCATTTATCTCGTGAGTGAGGAGCGGAGTCCACTCCTCTTGAGAATAACCCGCCTAACATGGAAGATATAGACATCCCTAGTTGATACATGAGCTATTCGAGCATACAGAACAGGATATTTATTTGAAGGTTTAGAGTTTGGCACATACAAATTTACTTGGAACGGCAGGTAGATATCGTATATAGGTAGGTATAGTGGACTCATGTGGAATAACTATGGGGTTTAAGGGATTGGATGCACAAGCAGTATTCCTGCTTAGTACAGGTGAAGGCTAGCAAAAGACTGGGAAGCGACCAGCTAGAGAGCGACAATAGTCATGAACATGCATTAAAATTAATCAACACCGAATGCAAGCATGAGTAGGATATAATCCACCATGAACATAAATATCGTGAAGGCTATGTTGATTTTGTTTCAACTACATGCGTGAACATGTGCCAAGTCAAGTCACTTAAATCATTTAGAGGAGGATACCACCCTATCATCCCACATCATAACCATTTTAATAGCATGTTGGCACGCAAGGTAAACCATTATAACTCATAGCTAATCAACCATGGCACAATAAACTATGATCTCTAATTGTCATTGCAAACATGTTTATTCATAATAGGCTGAATCAGGAACGATGAACTAATCATATTTACAAAAACAAAAGAGGTCGAGTTCATACCAGCTTTTCTCATCTCAGCCAGTCCATCATATAACATCATAATTGCCTTTCACTTGCACGATCGAATGATGTGAATAATAATAATAGTGCACGTGCATTGGACTAAGCTGGAATCTGCAAGCATTCAATAAACAGGAGAAGACAAGGCAATATGGGCTCTTTTGTCAGATAAACAATAGTGCATATAAGAGCCACTTCAACAATTTAATCATGGTCATATCCTATCGACCCCCAAAGAAAAGAAAAGAAATAAAACTATTTACACAGGAAAGCTCCCAACAGGCAAAAGAAGAACAGGAAATATTTTTTGGTTTTCTTTTTAATTAATACTACAAGCATGGAAAGTAAATTAATTAAAAGCTACACCTATTTTTTTGGTTTTTCTTAAGGTTTGTTAAACACACAAGAAGAAAGCATAAAAGGGAAATTAAACTAGCATTGATGATACAATGAAAAAGTATGAGCACCGACATCTACCAATGAGTGTGTGAACATAAATGTAATGTCGGTGGGAAATATGTACTCCCCCAAGCTTAGGCTTTTGGCCTAAGTTGGTCTATGGCCACGGCTGGCCTGGCGAATATCCATAATAATAGTTGGGGTCATACTGCGATGAAGAAGAGGAAGACTCCGATTGCCACTGGCTGACAATCTTCTCCGGATCCCACTGATAATTAGACTGTTGTGGAGGATCAACTTGTGGTTCCGGCTCTGGCTCCTCAGCTGGTGCAGGGTTCTGGTAGGCATGTATAGCCTTCAACGGAACAAGGTACGTGCCTGAAGATAAATCAAACAAAGAAGGAGCAGGCAGGGTAATAGTCTCAGGATGATGTTTGTTAAAGAACAATTGATATTTAAGTTCTCCTTCCCTATTCTTAACAATAAAATCATGTGCCACCATAATTTTATAATCTAGATAAACACGAGGCAGCACTTTTTCTTCCTTCTCAGAATGCCTAATAGGTATGTTAAAATGTGCAGCTAGGCGTGACGCATAGATGCCTCCAAAGACGGGGCCCTTTGTATGGTTCAGACTTAATCGTTTAGCAATAATACCGCCCATACTAAAAGTGTTATCACTGTATAAACCTTGGAGCAAAATAATAATATCAGGGATACTAAGGTTTCCACAGTTTCCGCGACCAATTAAACAACGACTAACAAATAATGCAAAATAACGTAAAACAGGAAAATGTATGATAGTGATTCGTGCATCGGAAACCTTCCTTGTTTCCCTACAGTGATAGTATCAATAAACCCCTCCACATCATCACGATGTGGTTCTTCTGTCTTGCCCTCAAAAGGGACTAAACAAAACCGATAAAAATCATAAAGTGACATCTCCTTATGCTCATCATATAAATGAAACTCCACCGTAGGTGGTGAGTTCCTAGAATGGAAATGAAAGTTTTGCACAAAGGTATTTGTGAGTAAGAGATACTGATCGCATTGGTCATGGAGGAAAGAGGTGAGGCCTGCATTTTGAGCCAATTCATGAAAATCTTCATAAATCCCGGTTGCTCTCAAGAAATCCTCGGAAGGCCATTCACACGCCCGAACCTCCGTGGTGCGTGGTAGATTATACTTAGGCTTCGGTGCCTTTTCCTTCGAGCTTTGGCTCGATGAGCCCCTCAAAAGTCTCCTCATCATTTTCTGAAAAATTCTGAAATTTTTAGTAACTTCAGAATAAAAGTAAACCAAAATCAATAATATTGATAGCAACTACTCCTACAAGTGCCTAGAGCTTGTATCATGCATAAAAACTACTTTTGACCATATAAATTTGACATGCAAGCTCAAGAACAGGGTCACCTAAGCAGCAAATTTTTGCAATGAATAAAGCACTAGAACAAAAACTAATTGGACCAATGGAGGAGTCACATACCAAGGAACAATCTCCCCAAGCAGTTTTGTGAGAGGTGCTTTGAGCAAGGAGATCAAAAATGGCAGCAAGATGAGCTAGAACTCGTGCTTGAGCTGGATATTCGTGTTTGTGGGAGGAAGATGAAGTGTGTGGGTGCAGGAATAAGTGGAGGAGGGCCACCGTGGGCCCACGAGGCAGGGGGCACGCCCTCCACCCTCGTGGGCAGGTGGTTGACCCCCTGCTGTGTTCTTTGTGCCAAATATTCTCAAAAATCTTGGAAAAATCATATTTAAATATCAAGGCATTTGGAGAACTTTTATTTTCGAGGTATTTTTATATTGCATGGATAAATCATATAACAGACAGAAAAATATTTATTTTTATTTTATTTAATATAAATAATAGAAAGTAAAAGTGGGGTACAGAAGGTTGTGCCTTCTAGTTTCATCCATCTCATGATCATCAAAAGGAATCCAGTAACAAGGTTGATCAAGTCTTGTTAACGAACTCATTCCAAATAACATGGAACCGGAGAAATTTCGAATAACACTATGTTACCTCAACGGGAATATGCACATCCCCAATAATAAGAATATCATATTTCTTCTTGACAGTAGGAAGAGGAAATTCAAAACCTCCAAATATAATCGATGGCATTTTTCCAATAGAGTTGATACTGTGAACTTGAGGTTGTTTCCTCAGAAAGTGTACCGTGTGCTCATTACCATTAACATGAAAAGTGACATTGCCTTTAGTGCAATCAATAATAGCCCCTGCAGTATTCAAAAAGGGTCTTCCATGAATAATAGACATAATATCGTCCTCGGGAATATCAAGTATAACAAAGTCCGTTAAAATAGTAACGTTTGCAACTACAACAGGCACATCCTCACAAATACCGACAGGTATAGCAGTTGATTTATCAGCCATTTGCAAAGATATTTCAGTAGGGGTCAACTTATTCAAATCAAGTCTACGATATAAAGAGAGAGTCATAACACTAACACCGGCTCCAAGATCACATAAAGCAGTTTTAACATAGTTTCTTTCAATGGAGCATGGTATAGTGGGTACACCTGGATCTCCAAGTTTCTTTGGTATTCCACCCTTAAAAGTATAATTAGCAACCATGGTGGAAATTTCAGCTTCCGGTATCTTTCTTTTATTTGTAATAATATCTTTCATGTACTTCGCATAAGGATTGGTTTTGAGCATATCAGTTAATCGCATACGCAAAAAGATAGGTCTAATCATTTCAGCAAAGCGCTCAAAATCCTCATCATCCTTTTTCTTGGATGGTTTGGGAGGAAAAGGCATGGGTTTCTGAACCCATGGTTCTCTTTCTTTACCATGTTTCCTAGCAACAAAATCTTTCTTATCATAACGTTGATTCTTTGATTGTGGGTTATCAAGATCAACAGCAGGTTACATTTCTATGTCATTGTCATTACTAGGTTGAGCATCATTATGAACATTGTCATTAACATTATCACTAGTTTCAGGTTCATTACCAGATTAAGTTTCAGCATCAGAAATAGAAATATCATTTAGATTCTCGGGTGTTTCAACAATAGGATCACTAGAAGCATGCAAAGTCCTATCATTTTTCTTTTTCTTCTTTTTAGAAGAACTAGGTACATCTATATTATTTCTCTGAGAATCTTGCTCAATTCTCTTAGGGTGGCCTTCAGGATACAAAGGTTCCTGAGTCATTCTACCAGTTCTAGTAGCCACTCTAACAACATTATCATTATCTTTACTATTCAATTCATTGAGCAAATCATTTTGAGCTTTAAGTACTTGTTCTACTTGAGTGGTAACCATAGAAGCATGTTTACTAATAAGTTTAAGTTCACCTTTAACATTAGCCATATAATCACCCAAGTGTTCAAGCATATTTGAATTGTATTTCAATTGTCTACCAAAATAAGCATTAAAGTCTTCTTTCTTAGCCATAAATTTATCAAACTCATCTAAGCATGGGCTAGCAAATTTAGTAAATGGGATTTCAGCTTTATCATATCTATAGAGAGAATTTACCTTTACTACCTGTGTCGGGTTATCAAGACCATGAGTTTCTTCAATAGGTAAAGGATTAAGATTATATGTTTCTTCAACAGGCGGTAAATTAAGACCATGTATTTCTTCAATATGAGGTAAATTCTTAACATCTTCAGCTTTAATACCTTTTTCTTTCATAGATTTCTTTGCCTCTTGCATATTTTCAGGACTGAGAAATAGAATACCCCTCTTCTTCGGAGTTGGTTTAGGAATAGGCTCAGTAATTGGCTCCGGAGATGTCCAATTATTTTCATTTGTCAACATATTATTCAATAGAATTTCAGCTTCATCCGCCGTTCTTTCCCTGAAAACAGAATCAACACAACTATCCAGGTAATCTCTGGAGGCATCGGTTAGTCCATTATAAAAGATATCAAGTATTTCATTTTTCTTAAGAGGATGATCAGGCAAAGCATTAAGATTGGAGAAGCCTCCCCCAAGCTTTTGGGAGACTCTCTTCTTCAATTTGCACAAAATTATATATATCCCTTAAAGCAGCTTGTTTCTTATGAGTAGGGAAATATTTAGCAGAGAAGTAGTAAATCATATCCTAGGGACTACGCACACAACCAGGATCAAGAGAATTAAACCATATCTTAGCATCACCCTTTAATGAGAACGGAAATATTTTAAGGATGTAAAAGTAACGAGTTCTCTCATCTTTAGTGAACAGGGTGGCTATATCATTTAATTTAGTAAGATGTGCCACAACAGTTTCAGATTCATAACCATGAAAAGGATTAGATTCAACCAAATTAAAGTAATTATATCAGGATCAACAGAGAATTCATAATTCTTATCAGTAAGAAAGATAGGTGGAGTAGCAAAAGCAGGGCCAGGTTTCATTCTAGCATTTAGAGATTGCTTACTCCATTTGGCTAATAACCTTTTGAGTTCATTTCTATTTTTGCAAGCTAAAATAGCTAAAGAAGCTTCTTGATCAAAAACATAATCCTTAGGAATAACAAGTGATTCTTCATCATCACTTTCATCAGTATCATCAGATTCAATATTTTCAATTTCTCTAGACCTAGCAAGTTGTTTATCAAGAAAATCACTAAGTGGCATAGTAGTATCAGGCATAGAGGTAGTTTCATCGTAAGTATCATGCATAGCAGAAGTGGCATCATCAATAACATGCGACATATCAGAACGAATAGCAGAAGAAGGTGTAGGTGTCGCAAGCTTACTCAAAACAGAAGGTGAATCAAGTGCATAGCTAGATGGCAGTTCCTTACCTCCCCTCATAGTTGAGGGATAAATCTTAGTTCTTGGATCTTTCACGTTCTTCATAATGATAAGAAGATATATATCCCAAGTGACTCAAAGATTAGAGCTATGCTCCCCGGCAACGGTGCCAGAAAATAGTCTTGATTACCCGCAAGTATAGGGGACCGCAACAGTTTTCGAGGGTAAAGTATTCAACCCAAATTTATTGATTCGACACAAGGGGAGCCAAAGAATACTCTCAAGTATTAGCAGCTGAGTTGTCAATTCAACCACACCTAGAAACTTAATATCTGGAGCAAAGTGTTTAGTAGCAAAGTAATATGATAGTAGTGATAACGGTAACAAAAGGTAACGGTAGTAAAAGCAATGTTTTTGGTATTTTGTAGTGATGATAGCAATAGCAACGGGAAAGTAAATAAGCGAAGAACAATATGTGGAAAGCTCGTAGGCAATGGATCGGTGACGGATACGGTTCATCATGTAATAGTCATAACCTAGGGTGACACAGAACTAGCTCCAGTTCATTGATATAATGTAGGCATGTATTCCGAATGTAGTCATACGTGCTTATGGAAAAGAACTTGAATGACATCTTTTGTCCTACCCTCCCGTGGCAGCGGGGTCCTTACGGAAACTAAGGGATATGAAGGCCTCCTTTTAATAGAGAACCGGAACAAAGCATTAACACATAGCGAATACATGAACTCCTCAAACTACGGTCATCACCGGTAAGTATCCCGATTATTGTCACTTCGGGGTTAACTGATCATAACACATAATAGGCGACTATAGACTTGCAAGATAGGGTCAAGAACACTCATATATTGATGAAAACATAATAGGTTCAGATCTGAAATCATGGCACTCGGGCCCTAGTGACAAGCATTAAGCATAGCAAAGTCATAGCAACATCAATCTCAGAACATAGTGGACACTAGGGATCAAACCTAACAAAACTAACTCGATTACATGATAGATCCCATCCAACCCATCACCGTCCAGCAAGCCTACGATGGAATTACTCATGCACGGTGGTGAGCATCATGAAATTGGTGATGGAGGATGGTTGATGATGACGATGGCGACGGATTCCCCTCTCTGGAGCCCCGAACGGACTAATCAGCCCTCCCGAGAGGTTTTAGGGCTTGGCGGCGGCTCCGTATCGTAAAACGCAATGATTTCTTCTCTCTGATTTCTTTCTCCCCGAAACTCAATATATGGAGGTGGAGTTTGAGTCGGAGAGGCAACAGGGGGCCCACGAGGTAGGGGGCGCGCCCTAGGGGGGCAGGCGCCCCCACCCTCGTGGAGAGGTGGTGGGCCCCCTAGCCTTCATCTTTTGCAGGTATTTTTCTTATTTTCTGAAAAGTGGCTCTGTGAAGTTTCAGGTCATTCCGAGAACGTTTGCTCCTGCACATAAATAACACCATGGTTATTCTGCTGAAAACAGCGTCAGTCCGGGTTAGTTCCATTCAAATCATGCAAGTTAGAGACCAAAACAAGGGCAAAAGTGTTTGGAAAAGTAGATATGTTGGAGACGTATCACCGATCAGCCGGATCGACCACCCCGTGGCCGCGATAGGGCCAAAAAGCCGGTATGACCAGGTCCATCTACGGATCTAGGAAGCGCGCTCCGACATAGAATCAAAACCGAACACTCCAACCGCCAGAATGCCATGACACATCCAAATACAAGGGTGCCGCGCACCCCCTATGCTTCACCGATGAGGTTCTGGATCACAGGTTTCCAAAAGGATTCAAACCCGTGAACATAGAGGCATACGACGGAACGACAGACCCTGGGGTCTGGATTGAGGACTTTATCCTTCATATCGACATGGCTCAAGGAGATGATCTCCACGCCATCAAATACTTGCCCCTCAAGTTGAAAGGACCAGCTCGGCACTGGCTGAAGAGCCTCCCCGAAAACTCAATTGGAAGTTGGGAAGAGCTTGAAGATGCTTTTAGGGCTAATTTTCAAGGGACCTATGTTCAACCTCCGAACACAGACGACTTATGTCATATAATTCAACAGCCCGGAGAGGCAGCCCGAAAGCTTTGGAACAGATTCCTCACTAAGAAGAATCAAATTGTCGACTGCCCGGACGCCGAAGCCTTAGGGCTTTTAAATATAGTGTCTAGGACGAATGGCTTGCCAGACACCTCGGCCAGGAAAAACCGAGGACAATGGCAGCCCTAACAAGCCTTATGACCCGCTTTTGCGCGGGGGAAGATAGTTGGCTGGCCCGTAGCGGCACCAGCGACCCAGGCACATCTGAAGTCAGGGATGGCAATGGAAAACCACGACGCAATAAAAGCAAGCGTCGAAACAATGAAGATAGCCCAGACAACACGGCGGTAAACGCCGAATTCAGGAGCTCTTGACCCGGTCAACGGAAAAAGCCTTTTAAAGGCAGCAGAGATGGACCGTCTAGCCTAAACAAGATTCTAGACAGATTATGTCAGATCCATGGCACCTCCGACAAACCCGCAAATCACACCAACAGAGAATGCTTGGTCTTCAAGCAGGCCGGCAAGCTAAACGCCAAACACAAGGGGAGGGAGACACCAAGCGAAGATGAGGATGTGCCTCGCCAGCCAAACACTTGGGGACAGAAAAAATTCCCACCGGAGGTCAAAACAGTGAACATGATTCACGTAACGAAGAGGAGGAGCAAACGCATACTCCGAGACGTATGCGCCATGGAGCCCTCTACCCCCAAGTTCAACCCTTGGTCGGCCTGCCCGATCACTTTTGATCGCGGGGATTACCCAACTAGTATCCGGCATGGAGGATCGGTTGCCTTGGTACTAGACCCAATAATTGACGGATACCATCTCACCCGAGTCCTTATGGACGGCGGCAATAGTCTTAATCTGATATATCAGGACACAGACCGCAAAATGGGGATAGACCCGACAAGAATCAGCCAAAGCAATACTACCTTTAAAGGAGTAATACCAGGCTGAAAGGCCCGCTGCACGGGCTCTCTAGTACTATAGGTTGTATTCGGTTCTCCCGATAACTTCCGAAGTGAAAACTTACCTTCGACATTGCTCCATTCCGAAACGGCTATCAAGCACTACTCGGAAGAATGGCCTTCGCTCGTTTTAATGCAATACAACATTACGCTTATCTTAAGCTTAAGATGCCCTGTCCACATGGCATCATCATAGTTAATGGAAACACAGAGCGTTCCTTACGTGCGAAAGAATGTGTGGCGGCTTTAGCAGCCAAACACTGAACGACCTCTTCAACCAGAATAAATGATCGGCCGTCAAGACCACGGACACGGCTAGACGAGTTCGGCGCACCACTAGCTGTAACAACTCAGATAAACCTAGGACTGGATCGATGGATATACCCCCATAGGTGGTGCTAGGGGCTTCCCGCATGAAAAAAGGACTACAGTTCGGCTTGACGTTATTTAGATTAAATTTTAATGGTTTACTAAGAATAACCAATTTTTCGCACGAAAACTTTCACCTGGGCTTTTCTCTCTTACAGATGATCATCGTGCTACACCCTTCTAGGATACGGCACAACGGAGACACAGGCGCAGACGTGAAGTAGGGCCCCATTCAAAGGTTTCTTTTTAGATTAAGACCCCATGTAAATCTTTTTTATTATCTCTTGTTGCTTTACACCCTCCGGATACTCAACATAACCAAGAGGGATGCTGGCGTTATTGGCATTTCGTCATGTCAGACTAATGCACGTACCTGGAAATTCAGGGCTTATTATCGAGGGCGTTACTCAGCCCAGTATACGTTGTAAAGACCGAATACCTTAGGGGGTGTTTGGCGTCGCAAGTTTGTCCTTATATGCATCAGCTCCGAATCATGTCTTTGGTCAATAGTTGGGTTTGACCGGCTCCCGTGTTTTGCTACCTTACATTCTGCTATATCGGCTAAGGTGGCACCGGGAGAACTACTACGATTTTGCCCCGGTTCATCCGGATGAGCACCTCAGTAGAGAAAGCAGAAAACTGACTGTCATGATAAAGCGCGAGACTGGTCAACCACTCGAGGGCTCAGCAGAATCTTAGTGATTCCTCTGCATTAATGAAGGACCGGTTTCCCGGTCATGTATGTACGCGCACCGTATTCGGATAAGCGCGGAAGTACCAGGGGCTATATAGTAGCCCCACTGTAAAACTCCTATGGCTAAGTGAAAGTGTTAAAGCAATATAGTCTGATTTCCTTGTTCGCTGAGCTATCACCTCCTTAATGGACCAAGACGTTGGATCAAATGTGAATACGCGCTTTTCCAAACACCCCCGCATTATATGCGTGGGGGCTGAAGCCGACGACTGCAAACTTTCAGGTTATAAACATACATAAACGGCCGCACATGAGGTATCATAATACTTTCAAGAAAAAGTATAAACACAACCTTTATAAGCCAAATAGCATTGTTTTTACAATTGGGATACATGTCACTCGAACATGATACTCTTCGAGCACTGAGCCTCTATTAAACGAACACCTTCTAGGACTTCTTCAAAATAGTGCTTGGCCGAGACCTGGCCTACGACCGGACCCTGGGTTGTAATAGCGGTGGCATCCATCTCTGCCCAGTATGTCTTAGCACGGGCAAGAGCCATCCGCGCACCCTCTATGCATGCAGACCTCTTTACAGCATTGATATGCGGCACGGCACCAAGGAATCGTTGCACTAAACCAAAATAACTATTCGGCCTTGGCCCTTCCGGCCAAAGATGATCCACGACAGACCTCATGGCAAAGCCCAGACAACCTATGGAGCTCAGCCCACTCGGCCGTTTGCTCATTTAACAGCAGCGGACACATTAGAGCATTGAACTGCGACCAGAACAACTTTTCCACTTCGTGATCTTTTTGATCTTTGAAAAACTCAGTCGCATCAGCAGCACTCATTGCCAGGTCCGAATACGCGTCTGCAGCACTCCATAATTGATCCAGAGGGGCATACTTAGGATCTCTGAACTTTTTCCGAAACAAAAAGGGCTTCCCAGCCGTGATATCTCTGGCCTGACGGAGCTCCTCCTTCGCGGCTCTGATTTCAGAGCGGGTTTCCTTGGCCGCTACCATGGCTTTCTTCAGGTCCGTCGCTTTCGCTTGGCTTTCCTTTTCAAGAAGCTCATACCGGTCGGCGGCATCCTTCAGCTCAATAGCCATCTTGGCTATTTTATCTTCACTCCGGCGATGAGCAGCCCGTTTGGCTCTTAATTCTTCGGCAGCCTTTAGGGCGGCCGCATCACTTCTCCTCGCTTGTTCCTTGGCTCGGGCAAGCTCCGCCCGAAGGGTCTCCACGGTGGCAGCTCCATCCGCAGTCACAGAATGTTATAGATACTAGCATAATGCTCCTCCTAATATCTGTTGACCACCGGAGAATACTTACCCTCTGCCTCGTCAAGCCGCTTGTTCACAAGCACGATGTCGGCATCAGCCGTATCAAGTTGCCGCCTCAGTCCGGCAAACTCAGCAGTCCGGCCAACCACCGGACCGTCAGCCGCCTGCACATGGAAGCAGTGCGATCATGACTTGGGACTATGATCCTCTGGTTGCCGCCTTGGGACAGCAACCAGAGTCTCAGGGGCTACTATCGGTATAGAGCACACCTAGCGTGTGCGGCACCGTCAATTTTATATATATCTATATATATTACTTTGCGTACTTCAAAGCCTCTTAGCAGACTCATAAAAGCTTCATGCAACCCACTTTTGGCGGATGAAATCCTCTCAACCACCGTATCCATTAAAGTATGATGCGCCTCTGAGATAGCCGCTTGCTCCAAAAGACCCATCAGTGCGTCTGGTTGCGCACCAGACAGTCCCGGACTCTTTCTGTTGTTCTCCTTAGGAGATGAATGCTCCGGACTTTGGGTGACTGAAGGGTTACCTTCTGGCTTCGGTGGATCAGGAGAAATCCTCCGTGATGACAACTCAGGGTCGTCCGCCCAGGAGGCGGGGAGACAGGGGGAGGTGTTTCGCTCTCCATCATCTCCGGAAGAAGATCCCCCGAAGACGAACTCTGTTGAGAAGGGCTACGAGCCGAACTGCAAGATATATGTCTCGGTTATTGTCCTCGAAGATAAAGCATGATATATTTACTAAAAGTACTCTGGTTCACTTACAGCTCGGTGTAGGGCTGACCTCCTTGCGGGCACTGTGCGGTAAGGACGCCCTTCGGGGCAGGGCCCCCTGGCAGAGGTTTCTTCCCTCGTTTGGAAAGCCTCGTTTCCAAGTCTTCAGAGGCGGTCCTTTTCCTTCCTTGGGGAGAGGGGATTCTAGATTCTTCTCCCCGATCATCCTCCTTCGCGGAGACACTAATTCCCCCGGTTTGGATGAGTAATGTGTGAGGCCCGCTTTCGGCTTCTTTGTTCCTCCCTTTATCTTCCCCTGATGGCACTTGATAAGGTGTGTGCTCCAGCATCCTGGCTAGTATAGGATCCGGTGAGCCTTCGGGAAGGGCGGCCAAACACCTGATCATCTTTGCCTTTCTTATCCAGTCCTGGCCAAGAGCGATTTTTTCAGAATGATGTTGTGACAAATAAAAAGATAGCATGTTCGGCCGTAGAATTACTTACATGGGTATCTCGACGATTGCAGTTTAGACCCGCATCCTCGGTGGTGTCTGGATACTTTATTCGTGATCCGAAGAACAATCCATACATCCCATCGAGTGTCGTGCCAAAGAATTGCTGAATAGTTCGCGGTCCTTCCGGCTGAACTCCCACATACAGAGGGATCGACATTGGCATGGCAGGACCCGGCGAACTAGCATAACTTGCATCACCTTGACGATACTGACATCCCTCTTGAGGAGATCTCGGATGCGACTTTGCAATGTCGGCACGTCATTAACTGCCCCCCAGTCCAGCCCCTTGTTGACCCATGATGTCAGTTGTGGCGGGGGGCCGAGCGGAAGGCGGGGGCAGCTACCCACTTAGTACTTCGGGGAGCTGTGATGTAAAAGCACTCCCGCTGCCATAAGTTGGACACCTCCGGGAAGGAACCCTTTAGCCATGGAGCATCGGCGCCTTTGCTTATTATGGCACCTCCGCATTCTGCGCGTCGCCCATCGATCATCTTCGGCTTCACATTGAAGGTCTTGAGCCATAAGCCGATGTGTGGGGTGATGCGGAGGAAGGCCTCACACACGACGATAAACTACGAGATGTGAAGGATGGAATCTGGGGCTAGATCATGGAAATCGAGCCCGTAATAGAACATAAGCCCTCTAACAAAGGGATCGAGACTAAAGCCTAGTCCTCGGAGGAAGTGGGAAACAAATATGACACTCTCGTTGGGTTCGGGAGTGGTGATGACCTGCCCTTGAGCAGGCAGCCTGTGCGAGATTTCGGCGGTCAGATACCTGGCTTCCCTTAGCTTCTTGATGTCCCCCTCTGTGACAGAGGAGGCCATCCACTGACCTTGAAGGTTGGATCCGGACATGGTTGAAGGTCCGAAGCGCTTAGCCTAAGCCTTGGGTGTTGGAACTAGAGGTGGGGGAGGGGAAGGATTGACCACGAGGAGAAAAGGACAAGCCTTGGCCCCCTTATAAAGAGGGCGAATATCAAGCGTCCTATGCGTGCCCATTTGGAACTTGCCTAAAATCGAGGAGTCATATTAACAAACACGATTGGGTTACCCATGCCCGTATTGATGAGACTCCCATGATGAGGGGAACATGATATCTGCTTCGACAAGATGTGCCAATAAAACCGCCTCGCAACACATGCAATGGCAGGCAGGAAAAAACGGTTCTTAATGAACGGGCCACGGCAAGATGTCACGTTATGAAAAGTTGTCAACAGATTGAATTTGTGGAATAAAATACTCTCTACGGTGGTACGTGGAATTTGTTTTGCAGAGCCATACGCTATCCTTGTGTTCGAAATCTTCTATGGAGTATTCGGAGGAAGAACCCGCCCTGGAATGCTGAAGACAATCTGCGTGTCGGACTCATCGTCATTGAAGCCTGGTTCAGAGGCTACTGAGGGAGTCTTGGATTAGGGGCTCCTCGGACAGCCAGACTATATCCTTTGTCCGGACTGTTGGACTATGAAGATACAAGATTGAAGACTCCGTCCCGTGTCCGGGTGGGACTCTCCTTTGCGTGGAAGGGAAGCTTGGCAATTCGGATATGTAGATCTCCTCCCTTGTAACCGACTCTGTCGGATTTCGGGTTCCGGCAGACCCTTGAGGTTCGAAAACTGGGGTGCGCACGGAGATCTCTCCCCTACTGATCTACGCCCAATCTCCTAACGTGATCTAGGCTGGAAACAACGAACAACACAAGGGAAACGAGGTTTACTGGTTCGGGGCACCGTTGTGGTGTAATAATCTACTCCAGTGTGTGGTGTGGTGGATTGCCTCGGAGGCTGATGATGAATAATACAAGGGAAGAACAGCCTCGCGAGAGGTGTTCTTGAGTTGGTGCGATGAACTGCTGGGGTGAGTTCAGTCGCCTCTCTCTCTCTGCTGGGGTTCTACCAGATCTCTAGCCGCCCCCTACTCTGTGGTGGCTAGCTCTATTTATAGAGGCCCTGGGCCTCTCCCCAAATAACGAGCGGGAAGGGTGCCAACAGTTGTCCATTTTGAAGGGGAACATCTAGTACAAGTTATGCTAACCAAAGGTGGTCTTCGGCTGCCAAAAGTACTGGGGATGACACCGTCTTGGGCTCCACGGTGACCTCCGTCCTGCCGCTCTGCTGGTCTTGGTCTCGTTGCACCGGAATGGTAACCTTTTCCCGATGCCTTGGCCTGTGCTTGCCCCCTTTGCACCAAAGGGGAAACAAGGACACTGCGCAGGCCGGCGCTCGCCTGGCGCCCGCCTGTTCTCGAACGTCATGGCTTCCGTCATGGGCTCCTCGCGAGGTACCCCTAGCTTGATCTCTCCACCTCGCGAGCCTGCCTGACGAGGCCGCCTTTGAGGAAGCTTCCCGTAGTCCGTCCCGCGAGGCTTGGCCCCTCGCGAGGGTCTTGAGCTTGAGCTGATGAAGATGGGCCATGCTGGGCCCCCACTTGAGCCATGCCGCAGGCCGCGGGCAGGCAAGTATGGGGACCCCCGTTCCCAGAACGCTGACAGTAGCCCCCGGGCCCAAGGCGCGCCCGGGCTTGACCTAGCAGGAAAGCGAAGGGGCAAGCGCGATGCGCCGCGGGCCCTAACAGCCTGCGGCCTTGGGCGCCACGTGGCGATTGATTGGACGTGGGCGTCTGCGCTTCCCCCCGACGCCTCGGCAACCTCATGACTTGACATGTCCTTACATGCAGAGAAACCGGTCATGATTACCTGCGATCGTGGTGCTCGACGGTTGGCCTCCTCTGGCTATAAGTACGGGGTCGCGCGAGCCCCTTCAGCCCGTCCCTTCTTGCTGCTCCTTTTCATCTTCTTGCTTACTCGCTGTCCCCATGGCCCCAAAGAGGTTCTCGGCCGCGGAGAAAGGAAAGGCCCCCTAGGCAGGGCCTGACTCCCCCCGACCAAGTGCAGCCGAGGCCGCCCTCGCAAGTATACCACGGTCCCCGTGGTGGCCTCCCGCGGCCATGGAGGCAGTTCCCTGCGCGGTGGTGAGCACCCGGTTGCTGATGGGGGGGGCACGCCGTGGGTGTGCGCCCCCCTAGGCCACGCTTTCGCTCTGCGGAGGTGCTGCCAGAGTTTGTCATGTGGTCGGCGGACCCATCCAGCACCAGGCTCCAGCTCCCCCGTTTCTTCGTAGATGAACTGCCAGCCAGCGCTCGGTGCGGCTTTTGGCTCCAGGCAGACGGCTGCTGCAGCAGGGCCTCCTGGGCTTCGCTGGAGGTCTCCATTTCTGGGAATGGGGCTCTGACATGCGGCTGGCAAACGTTTGCCCGCGCGCGCGGCCCGGGCCGGTGGTGCACCCTGTACTTCAAGTTTGATGGCGACGCCACCCTCTACGTGAGGGTGTTCGGGGAAGATGGTCGCCGTGCCTGGTGCTGCCCTGAAGACGACGACCGCGGCCGCTGCCCAGCCCCGGCGCTGACCAGGATGAACATGGCAACTGGCGTACATGCGGAGGTGCTTGGGGTTCGCTGAGCTTCGGCGACCCTCTCTCAGGCAGCAGCTCCTCCAGCGGTGGCCGTGACCAGCCCCTGCGCCGTCGCGCCCGCCTGGGTGAAGGTAGCGGGTCAGCCCGCCGTCGCGCCCCGGTGAAGCGAGAGGAGGGATCCGCCTGAGCTCCAGGAGCAGCATGAGCCTTCGCTGTGGATTGACGCAGGACGAATCGTGCCTGTTTTGTTTTCTCCCTTATCCCATGTGTGGGAACTATTTTAGCTCGGTGGGGCTTGGCGTGGTCCTCGCCTCCCGAGGCCGTGGCCTCGTCGTGCACTTCGTGCCCTGCAAGGATCGGTAGGAGGGGTAACTTACATTCTTGGTTGTGGGGGCGATCGGCCCAGGTCCTGCACTCATGTCACGATGCCCATGGGGCACGGACTAGGAGGGGTGCTCCCGCAGAGGACTCGGATAGGAAAGCTCCAAACGATCGGGGCAGAAAACACTCATGAGGGCGCCCGCGAACCTCCCTCGCGAGACTTGCACGAGAGAAAATGAGGAAAGCGAGCGAGAAAGACAAAGAGTCACAAGCCAGGAATGACAACAACTCCAATAAAACTTCAAACGGGAATAAACAAGCCAATTGCAGAAAGCAAATGGGAAAGCCGCGTCCGGCACCTATTCTAGTCTTCAACGTCTTCTCACCAGCGTGGAGCTAAGTGCTACCACTAGGCATGGGCGGGGAGCCCCCGAGGCCCGAGGGCAGCAGTCCGGAGACTCCGGGGCGTGTACAGCCCCACTCATTATTACGTGAGAGTGTCATGGGCAGCGAGCTTCACAGGCATTTGCCTTCTTCATAGGCACCGAGCCTTTCCCAAAATGCAGCAGCTTCACAGGCATTCGCCTTCTTCATAGGCACCGAGCCTTTCCCAAAACGCAGCAGCTTCACAGGCATTCGCCTTTTTCACAGGCACCGGGCCTTTCCCAAATCGCAACAGCTTCACAGGCATTCGCCTTCTTCACAGGCACCGGGCCTTTCCCAAATCGCAGCAGCTTCACAGGCATTCGCCTTCTTCACAGGCACCGGGCCTTTCCCAAATCGCAGCAGCTTCACATGCATTCACCTTCTTCACAGGCACCGGGCCTGTCCCAAATCGTAGCAGCTTCACAGGCATTCGCCTTCTTCACAGGCACCGGGCCTTTCCTAGGCGCTAGGCCTCGCTCAGGGATAGAACCTCTGGAGATGTCGAATGTTCCACGTGTTCTGGACGGGTACCCCCTCCGGGGTCTCCAAGCGCGCGGAGCCAGGCCTGGAAACATGAACATCCTTGAATGGGCCCTCCCACATGGGAGAGAGCTTGTGCAGCCCCTCCCTGGAGAGAACCCATCTGAGCACGAGATCCCCTACCTCAAGAGTTCTGGGGTGGATGTTGCGGTAGTGGTATCGTCGCAGCGCCTGTTGATACCTTGCCACTTGCAGCGCGGCTTCTCGACAGCGTTCCTCCCCCAGCACGAGATCTGTCCCTTGCATGGCGTCCTGCTGCGTCTCATCGAACGTCAGGACCCATGTGGAGCGACGCCTGACCTCGTGAGGGATGACAGCCTCTGCTCCGTAGACGAGGAAGAACGGGGTCTCGCCAGTCGGCTTGGTCACAGTTGTGTGGACTGACCACAACATGGACTGGAGCTCATCGTACCAGCCCCTGCCGCAGGCTTCCAGCTTCTTCTTGAAGTTCCTAGCTTTGAGGCCCCTCAGGACCTCCGCGTTGGCCCGGTCGGCCTGGCTGTTACTCCGGGGGTGTGCCACCGAAGCGTAGCATATATGCGTTCCAAGGTTAGCACAGTACGTTTTGAAGAGATTACTGGTGAATTGCGAACCGTTGTCGGTGATGATGCGGTTGGGCACCCCAAATCGGCTCACGAGGCCCTTGATGAATATGACCGCTGAGCCTGACGGGATTGTGCGGACGGCTTCCACCTCAGCCCAGCTGGTGAATTTGTCCACGGCGACGTAGAGGTAGCGATAGCCCCCTAGCGCCCGAGGAAACGGGCCCAGAATGTCCAGCCCCCAAACTGCGAATGGCCATGAGAGGGGTATAGTCTGTAGACCCCCCGCAGGCTGATGGATCTTCTTAGCATGAAACTGGCAGGCCTCGCAAGCCTTCACAAGCTCAACGGTGTCGTTGAGCGCTGTGGGCCAATAGAATCCACTACGGAACGCCTTGCCGACGAGGGTCCATGACGATGAGTGGTGCCCGCAGTCTCCGCGTGTATGTCCGCCAGTAGATCCTTCCATTGCCCTCGGGAGATGCAACATAGGGACACGTCATTTGGTCGCTTCCTGTAGAGCTCGCCATCCCTGATGCAATAAGCCATGGCCTGCCGCGCCACACGCTCCGCTTCCTCCTCATTCTCCGGAAGAGTGCCTTGCATCAGGTAGTTCTTGAGCTTCGGGATCCAACACCCTTCCGGAGGCTCTAATGCCAGGAGCAGGCATGCCCCTGAGGCTGGGCCGCAGACCGGGGCTCCTGAGGCAGGCGGATGAGGGAGCTCCTCCCTTGGTTGCGCCGTGCTCGACAGTAACGGCACCGCCGATGGTTTGAAGAGCTGCTCCTCGAAGACGCCAGGCTCCTAAGGCAGCCGCCTAGATGCCCTCTTGGCAATGTCATCAGCCTCCTGATTGGTGCCGCGAGGCACATGCTGCAACTCCAGCCCCCAGAACTATTTCTCCATCTTGCGAACCTCAGCGAGGTAGGCTTCCATGTGCTCGTCCTTTGGCTCGTATATCTTGTTGGAGAAGTTGACGAGGAGCTGCGAATCGCCCTTGATGATGAGGCGCTTCACCCCTAAGGCAATTGCGGCCTTCAAGCCTGCTATTAGGCCTTCGTACTCCGCTATGTTGTTGGAGACCTTTTCTCCGTGCTGGAAGCAAAGTTGTACAGCATAGTAGAGTTTGTCCTGGGTAGGGGATACGAGCACTGTGCCAGCTCCCGCACCGTGTAGGGGATACGCCCCATCAAAGTACATGACCCAGCCATCCGGTGCTTCACTTCCCGGGGAAAGTGATCGGTCTTCGCCTGCCTCGAGACCCGGCGCTTCTGCCCATTCTGCCATGAAATCCGCAAGTGCGGCTCCCTTGATGACTCTGGTCGTACTGAATTATAGCTGAAATGCATGTAGCTCGATGTTCCATTCAGCAACCCTTCCAGCTGAGTTGGGGCTCCTGAGCACTCTTTCCAAGGGGTATGCTGAGACGACTTTGATGGGATGTCATTAGAAGTTGTGGCGCAGCTTGCGTGAGGCCACTAGTAGCGCGAGGAGGAGTTTTTGTGGCATGGGATACCGTGCCCTTGAGTCTCGTAGCACCATGATAACGAAGTACACGGGATGCTCGATGAGGTTGAGGGTGCTGGCGTAGCTTGCGTCCTCCAGAGGTCGAGGCGTCTCTTGAGACGACGGAGCTCCCAGTGCTTGGTCACCTGAAGAGGCCTCTCCTACTCCGGGTGCGTTCTCCTGCTGCGGCTGTTCCTTTCCGGCTGCGGTTGCGGCCTTCGCGAGGCCCTCCTGGCCTTGCTTTGCTTCAGTTTGGATGGTCGATGCGGCCTTGGCACAACGCTCCTCCCTGACCGCCACCAGGGCTGCGCTAGCGGAGTAGGGGGTGGCCGCAAGGTAGAGCACCAAGGGCTCCCGAGGACGCGGAGCTACCATCGCTGGTGGATTGGTAAGGTACCTCTTGAGGTCTTGGAATGCCTTGTCGGCCTCTTCAGTCCATTCGAATGGGCCCTTTTTGTCGGGTGGTAGGTGCGACATATGCCAACGGGTGGCTTATCATTGTGGGAGCCAGTAAGACGTCGACGATGCCTGGAAACGGGATGAGGCGAAGACATGCACGCCGGTGAATCTTACCCAGCTTCGGGGCTCTCCGTGGAGATAACACCCCTACTGCTGCTCTGCGGGGTCTCCGCATGGTCACTAGATGAACAAGTAGCTACACGGTGCTCCTTGAGCTGTTTGGCGAGAGGAGGGAGAAGGGCACGGCTTGCTCTCTTCTCCTCCCTATGTGGTGTCTGAAACTAGCAGGGATTCATCTCTTTTGCATGGATGCCCCAGGGGGTTTATATAGGCCTACCCCCCGGGGGTACAATGGTAATCCGGCTGGGCGCGGGGCCCAGCTGTCTGTGTCTACGCTCTCCGCCTTCTACGCCGGCTGCTGGGGCCCGCCGGCTAGTGGGCCCCACCGGCTGCCGGCTCCTTGGTCGACAAGCAGGCCCCACTGGCTAGGGCCTTGTCGGTGGCTGGTTACTGTTGCTCAATCCTGATGACGAGGGCTTCGCCGAAGTGGGCGTGGCTATAGTACCGCCGTCCGGTGAGTGATCGTTGTAGCCTCACTGTGTCTTGTCTCCTTAATGGGGTGTCTTCTTTGAGGGAGGTGGCAAGCTGGCTGTGGGGAGCCGGCTCTATCTTGGGCCGACTAGGGGAGGTCTGGCCGCCTTTGGGTGTCTCTCTGCCCGAAGGGGCCCACCGCCTGTGGGCCGTACTGGTAGCCCGTCGTGGATGACATCAGGGTCAATGTGGCAACAGTGCTGCGCCGGACGGGTCATGGCCACCCGCACGGCGCATTGTGCCAGGCGTGCTCCGGGGTTCGGGGGTGGCAGGCTTCACTGTAGCCACGCCCCGTCACATCGTCGTTATGTGGATGCAGACTACGAGGGTATGATCTTGACCGCTTTATGGGAGCCGGCTTCTTGGAGTCGGCCTTCTCGCGGCCGGCTTCTCGGAGCCGGCCCTCCCGCGGCTTCTCTTCATGAGGGCTGAAGTTGGGCCGCCTTCCGATAGCCAGCCTGGAGACAGCCGGCAAGGAGGAGGCGGCCCTGTGTCTTGGATTCTTGAGGGCTGAATCGGCTCGTAATTTTTCAGAAGGGCCAGGGGGAGCCGGCTAGGCTACCCATGGTTATTTACTCCGACAGTAGTCCCCGAAGCTGATCGAGCTTTGAGGCTAACAAAGGGACGAGAAGCTAGGTCAGCTTCCTATCCCGAGGGGCCGGCTTTGCTCGTGCGCGCCGTCTTCGGAAAAGCTCCGCTTCTCGTAGGCGGGAATGCGGGCCACGTGGCGAGGAAATCCTGCCAATGCACACGCGCGACGGGACGCCGCCGCAGGCCCAGGCCCGCCACTCGCAGGCCTCGGTCCGAGCATGGATCTTCTGCAGCCCATATGGACCGCTCGCCTTCCCGCGGCGGTTTTATTCTACCATAAAGGCACAATAATCACGGGACGTGGGGGAGTGGGCGCAGTTGATCCCCACGTTCCCCCACGCCGCGCCTCCTCGGCTCCGCCATGCGGTCTATAAGTAGGAGGAGGAGGGGGAGCGGCAGAGGCTCGCATGCTCTTCCTCACTCCGCCCTTTCTCGCCCTCCTTCTTCTTCTCTTTGCCGCAGCAACTCTTTGCCGCACCGTTCTGCCGTCGCTTCGTCTTGCTCCCCGCCGCATCGCTCCCATGGCGCTGTCGAGCTCGTGGGATGGCTCCAACGTCCATGAGGACCACGTCGAGTTCCTCCGCCGGACGCGGCGTCTGCCCGGCGAGAACCTTGTGCGGGTTCGTCAAGCGCCGGCGAGGGAGATTTTGCCGGCACCGGAGGAGGGCGAGCGGGTGATCTTCCGCTCGCACTGCCTGCGCGGCTTCATCCTCCCGGCGAGCGGATTCCTTCGAGCCTTCCTCGAGTTCTACCACCTCCAGCCGCATCACCTCACGCCCAACGCGGTGATGCTGCTGTCGGCCTTCGTCACCCTGTGCGAGGGCTTTCTTGGAGTTCTCCCCACGCTCGAGCTCTGGGGGGAGTTCTTCTAAAGCAAGCTCGGCACCGTCGTCGCGGGCGTGCCCGCCCCCTGCGGAGCCTTCATTGCCATGAGGCGAGCGAGCGAGAACAATCCGTTCCCGCCCATTCCGCTGATCCAGTCGGTGAAGCTTTGGCAGAAGTCTTAGTTCTACGTGAAGAACGTCGCCCAGCAAGGCGACTACGTCAACCTGCCGGATTACGTAGCCGGCCCGCCGACTGGGAGGCAGCCTTCGTGGAGTTACTGGGCCAGGTTGCTGTGTCAGGCCGGGAACGCAGCTGTCTCCTGGCTTCGGGTGATGATCCAGTCGGAGGGCCTGACCGGAGCCGACTTGGTGGCCGCCTTCGTGGAGTGTCGGGTTCTTCCGCTCCAAGGCCGACCTCACATGATCTGCCAAATGAGCGGCCGCTTCGACCCGTGCCGGCTGAGCACCAGGGAGATGCCTCACGCAGAGGTGTCTTACATGGTGAATTATGTCTCCAACTGCAAGCTCGCCGAGGATTGGCGATACGGCAAGGAGCCGTATTCCCGCGCCAACCCTCCGCCTACCTTAAGTTCTTTCTTGTTTCTTCCTTTTTTTGTAGCCGGCCTCATGATAGCCGACTCTTGATCAATTGGTTTGCCTTTTGCAGAACCCTCTTCTCCCGCCGACAGCCGGGGCCGCAGGGGTAGAGCGCCAGCTCCTCCCCGACCGCACGGTGGACGACGCCAACGATCCGGACCTGGGAGCGGCCGCCATGGAAGACGCCATCGTGGGGGAAGGCAACGAGGCCGGAGGCGCGGGACTCGGGGCCAGCTTCGAGGACTAGCCGGATGACGACGAGGTCGAAGTCGCCCCGCACCGCCAGAGGGCGCCCGATCAACAAGGCGCGGGCTTGTCTGCCGTGTCGGCTGCCCGTGGTGGCGCGCAGAAGCACCGAGCCGCGTTGACCTTCTTCGGCAGCCGGCCGAAAAAATCCAAGGCCTCCACGGCGGCGACCAAGCGGGATGAGGTGGCCGCGAAGGCGGCCCGCTTCCGCAAGGCGGTGAAGCAGCCGCAGACGATCTCTGCGTAAGTTGTCGAATGTCTTGCGTATATATTTTTTGTCTTCTTCGTCCGGAACTCTTCTAAAACTTTCTTTTCTTGTCGGACAGGGCGCCGCTTTCTCTCGAGCGAGGTCCTGGCGGCTTCGTAGTCGGGCAGACTGGAGGTTCCTCAAGCTCCCGCCGCGTGGATCCCTGTGCCGATCTTAAGCAGAGCACGGAGCGGAACGCGCGGGAGGAGCGGGAGGCGACGGAGCGAAGGACCGCCCAGGCGACGAAGGAGCAGGCGATGCGGCGGCCAAGGCCCGGGCGAAGGCGGCAGCCGCGGAGACGGAGGCGAAGGCCTCGCACAGCCGGCCTCCGCTGCTCGTTGTTCCCCTCTGCACCGTGGCCCCCGACGTTCTCGTGCCCCCGTCGGAGGAGGTCGACCAAGGCCCGCCGGTGATGGAGAGGCGGGAGGACCCCGTGATCTTCATGGAGGGGGCATCGCAGACAGCGCCGACTTTAGCGGGCCAAAGCAGCCAATCAGCTGTGCCACCAGAGCAGCCGTCCAGGAGCGAGCCGGTGGCAGGGGCCGGCCTCGAGGTGCAGCCGGCATTGCGCCGGCGCGCAGGGGGCGGCGCCTCCGCGCCGGAACCGCACCGGGCAACGGGCGCCAGCCAGAGGGCGGAGGCCCTGGAGGCGGCCCGCGCCAGTGCATCCGAGTGGACTCCCAGCGAGGGGACGGGCGAGCTAAACGCGGCGGCCCAGGAGGTCCAGAACCGGCTTCAAGCTCAGGCCGCCTTGCTGCAGCAATACACTCAAGAGTTTCTCTCGACGCGGGCCGTCATCCGGGTGAGTCTTCTGTCCTTGGTTATTTTGTTCTTTCGATTTCTTCCGTAGGGGCGCGTCAGCGCACCCACTGGGTGTAGTCCCCGAGTTCCGAGCCGGCTGCTGCGCAGGCGGCTTGGAACTTACTAGGTTCTGACAACTTAACTTATCCTTGCTTCCTGTATAATCTTCCAGGAGTATCATAACCTTCGCGCAGCCACCTTGAATTCCCAGGCTCAGGAGCTGGGCCGGAGAACTGAGGACCTGACCAGCAGCCGGAGTGCGTGTCTGTCTTGTTCATCTCCTGTGGGGGCGCGTCAGTGCACCCACTGGGTGTAGTCCCCGAGATTCGGGCCGACTGCTGAGCAGCCGGGTCGGATCTTCCTTGATGACTTCACCTTATTAATCTCCTTTGTCTTCATGCTTGCAGGAGCCAATGCCGACTTGCGGGGGCAGCTCAGCGAGGCGCAGGCCGCCCTTCGCGCCAAGGAAACTGAGTACGACGCCTTGGTCCTAGAGCGTGACCGCCTGGCCAAGAAGCTGGCTGACCAGGAGGAGAGCTACAAGGCGGCCCTGAAGAAGGCGCAGGATAACGAAGCCGCCCTGAAGGCCGAGTTCGAGACCAAAGCGGCGGGTTGGGCTAAGACGCGGCAAGCGCTGAATGAAGGCTTCGGCCGTATTGAGGATTTGATCGACGGTAAGCTACCTTCCTTGCTCCTTGCATGCCCCTTGCCGCCTGATTTGTGTTCTGACTTGTGCTGCTTTTTATTCTCTGTGCAGACTACTTTTCCGGCTACTCTGTCTTTGCTGCCCAAACCATCGAGGCCCATCGCGAAGCGCGCCGTCAGGCGGGTGCCGACATCGCGCCGGATGCGAGTCAGACGCTTGAGGAGCAACTCTTGGCGGTCCAAGCGCGGCTGCAGCCGGCTCATAGTATGCTCCGCCGCCTCCAGCGCGCCGGGGCGCAGGTGTTGGCCGCCCTCTGGCCAAGCGACATGATTCCCCGCACCCCGAGTCGGACTGCCGACTGGCTGGAAGTTGTGGTCGGCTTGGAAAGCATCAGCGGCCCGGCTTGGAGCTGCGAGGGCGCTGGAGTTCGTCCGAGCTTGGTATCCGGGGCTGAACCTGGACCAGCTGCGCACCTGGCGGCTGGAGGCCGACGAAGAGCTGGAGGAGGTGCGGCCGGCTATCGCTCAGCGCGCTTCGACGATCGCCGAGTGTACTGACATCAGCGTCTTCGCTCCTGAAATCAATGACGACGGCATTGCCCAGCCGGAGGAGTGGTTCGGGCTGGACCCGGCAGCGGGTGAAGACTCGGCGGAGGAGATCGCCTCCAGCGATGAAGGCGAAGACGACGAAGGAGAGGAAGGCGAAGACATTGAGCCGACCGGTGAAGCGGCTAGCCAGCCTCAGCCTGATCGTGCCTCAAGCAACGAGGCGCATGCTAGCGCGCCCTCTACGGGAGGCGGTGATCATGCCTAGGTTTGCCAGCCGGCCACTCCTCCAGCCGGCACTACCGTCTCCACCGACTTGCCTGACTCGCCAGTCGCTCCCTTGGCTTAGTCTGCCGTCCTTGTTTTTTCCTGCTTGTTGCCTTTTGAACAACTTTATCAAACTTGCGCAGTTCCACCCACTGGGGTGTATTCTAACTATATTGAATGCTGGCCTTTTGAAGGTCTTTTATGTAGCGTGTTTGGTTTCCATTCATGTATGCTTTTTATCCTTAGGCTGTTTCCTTTGCCGCCTTCCCCTTCTGGGAAGGCAAGTACTCAAGATTTCTTAGATTGTAGCGAGGTGAATGGAAGCCGGCCGGCCGGCTACTCTGGTAGCCGGTCGGCGATGGGAGAAAACCCGGCTTTTGTTATATTAGTCCGTTAGTCCCTAGCCGTTTTTCGTGTGGGCACCCGTTCTTGCCCTTAACTCTTGCCAGCCGGACAGCCGGTTCTTCGAACTGTGACTTTTGGCAAGAAAAAGGCTTGGGAGCCGGCACACTACTTGTCTGACTGCGGGTAGGACTTCTAATATAACTCCAGGCGGCTAGTCCCCGGGCCGACTAGTCGAACCCGGTGCCGGACGGAAAAAAGTGAATGCAATGACAAGGCCATAAGCATGATACTTTTCATTTATAGACAAAAGGATGGCAGTCCCCGAGCTCTCCTCGAGGGCCTATTGTCTCGGACTTAGTACAAAAGTTAGCGTGATACATACTACATTTCAACTGTAAAACCTTCGGAGGAGGTTGGCGTTCCATGGTCGTTCCGATTCCTTACCAGAGTCGTCTCTCTTTCGTGCCTTCGGCTTCTGCGCGTCGATCAGGTAGTAGGAGTCATTGCCTAAGGCTCTGCTGATGATGAAGGGGCCCTCCCAAGGGGCCGAGAGCTTGTGCTGGCCGGCTGTTCACTGGATCAGCCAGAGCACAAGATCGCCCTCCTAGAAGGATCTTGGCTTGACCTTCCGGCTGTGGTAGCAGCGCAGGCCCTGCTGATAGATGGCGGACCGGCTGAGGGCTAACAGCCGGCCTTCTTCCAGCAGGTCGACACCGTCTTCTCGTGCTTCCTTGGCCTCGGCTTCCGTGTACATGGTTACCCGAGGCGAGTCGAACTTGGTGTCAGTTGGGATGACCGCCTCGGCACCATATACGAGGAAGAAAGGAGTGAAGCCGGTTGACTTGTTTGTTGTAGTGCACAGACTCCAGAGGACAGCCGGCAGCTCATCGAGCCAACAGCCGGCTGACCGCTCCAGTGGTACGATCAGTCGGGGCTTGATGCCGGAGAGGATGAGGTGGGTAAATGTCGGGTGAGGCCGTGTTGGAGTCGACAGGTATCGGATCGGTGGAGCCAACCGACTCCAAGTCCACGGCAGGCTCGCCGGAGACGTGGAGCTGGCCGAGGAGGTTGACGAGGTGGTCGGTGCCCGCGTCGGAGGCGAGCTCGTCAGAGATAAGAGTCTTGTCAAGGAGATCGGCGAGGCTGCTCGTCGCACAGATGTTGGTGACGCCTTGTAGCACGTCGTGGCAAGCGCCATCGGGTGTGCCGGGCTGGCTACGCTCGCGAGGGAGGAAGAGGGTTCCCGTCCAGAACAGGTCTCCGGACAGCGGTGCACCTGGCCCCACGGCGGGCGCCAAATGTCGGGTGGTAGGTGCGACATATACCAACGGGTGGCTTATCATTGTGGGAGCCAGTAAGACGTCGCCGGTGCCTGGAAACGGGATGAGGCGAAGACATGCACGCCGGCGAATCTTTCCCAGCTTCGGGGCTCTCCGTGGAGATAACACCCCTACTGCTGCTCTGCGGGGTCTCCACATGGTCACTAGATGAACAAGTAGCTATACGGTGCTCCTTGAGCTGTTTGGCAAGAGGAGGGAGAAGGGCACGGCTTGCTCTCTTCTCCTCCCTATGTGGTGTCTGAAACTAGCAGGGATTCATCTCTTTTGCATGGATGCCCCGGGGGGTTTATATAGGCCTACCCCCCGGGGGTACAATGGTAATCCGGCTGGGTGCGGGGCCCAGCTGTCTGTGTCTACGCTCTCCGGCTTCTACGCCGGCTGCTGGGGCCCGCCGGCTAGTGGGTCCCGCCGGCTGCCGACTCCTTGGTCGACAAGCAGGCCCCACTGGCTAGGGCCTTGTCGGTGGCTGGTTACTGTTGCTCAATCCTGATGATGAGGGCTTCGCCGAAGTGGGCTTGGCTATAGTACCGCCGTCCGGCGGGTGATTGCTGTAGCCTCACCGCGTCTTGTCTCCTTAATGGGGCGTCTTCTTCGAGGGAGGTGGCAAGCCGGCTGTGGGGAGCCGGCTCTATCTTGGGCCGACTGGGGGAGGTCTGGCCGCCTTCGGGTGTCTCTCTGCCCGAAGGGGCCCACCGCCCGTGGGCCGTACTAGTAGCCCGTCGTGGATGGCATCAGGGTCAACGTGGCAACAATGCTGCGCCGGACGGGTCATGGCCACCCGCACGGCGCACTGTGCCAGGCGTCCTCCGGGATTCGGGGGTGGCAGGCTTCACAGTAGCCACGCCCCGTCACATCGTCGTTATGTGGATGCAGACTTTGGGGGTATGATCTTGACCGCTTTATGGGAGTCGGCTTCTTGGAGTCAGCCTTCTCGCGGCCGGCTTCTCAGAGCCGGCCCTCTCGCGGCTTCTCTTCATGAGGGCTGAAGTTGGGCTGCCTTCCGATAGCCGGCCTGGAGACAGCCGGCAAGGAGGAGGCGGCCCTGTGTCTTGGATTCTTGAGGGCTGAATCGGCTCGTAATTTTTCAGAAGGGCCAGGGGGAGCCGGCTAGGCTACCCATGGTTATTTACTCCGACACTTTTTCTTCATCAGCTTGAAGAAGGGCAGTGCTCGTTCCCCCAGCTTGGAGATGAAGCGCCCCAGCGCAGTCACACGCCCGGTGAGCTTATGCATTTCTCTGAGGGTCCTCGGCGGGATCATGTCTTTGACTGCCTTGACCTTCTCCGGGTTGGCCTCGATGCCCCTGTGGGATACGAGGAAACCCAGGAGCTTGCCCGAGGGGACTCCAAATACGCACTTCTCCGGGTTGAGCCGTAGGTCCACTTCGTTGAGGCTTGCAAAGGTTTCTTCCAGGTCCTGTATCAGGGTTCTTGCCTCACGAGACTTCACCACAATGTCATCGACGTAAGCTTCAGCGTTCCTCCCGAGCTGCCGGCCTAAGGCGATGTGCATCAACCGCTGAAAGGTCGCGCCTGCGTTGCGCAACCCAAACGGCATGCACATATAGCAATACACTCCACACGGGGTCAGGAAAGCGTCTTCTCCACGTCTTCTACCGCCATCTTGATCTAGTGATAGCCCAATAAGGCATCTAGGAAGCACAATAGGTCACACTCTGCGGTGGAGTCGACTATCTGGTCAATGCGGGGGAGGGGAAATGGATCCTACGGGCAGGCCTTGTTGAGGTTGGTGAAGTCGACGCACATGCGCTCCTTTCCTCCCTTTTTTGGCACAATGACCGGATTAGCCAGCAAATCAGGGTAGAGGACCTCGTGGATAACTCCTGCCGCCTCTAGCTTCCGGGTCTCTTGAACGATGAAAGCCTGTTTCTCAGTAGACTGCCGCCTTGCCTTCTGCTTCACGGGGCACACATTGGGGCACACGTTGAGGTGATGCTCAATCACTTCCCTTGGGACCCCTACTAACTGATCAGGTTCCCACGCGAACAACTTCTTGTTCGCATGCAGGAACCTGATCAGGGCCTTCTCCTGCTCGGGCTCGAGGTTGGCCCCTATGGTGAAGGTGGCGCTAGTAGACCCGTCCTCATCGACTGGTACCTCCTTGGTTTCCTCCTTGTCTTGGGTGAACAACTGCTTCTTTTTAGCCGGGGCAGCCCCCTTGGGCTCAAGGGCGTCGGTGCTAGTGGGCTGCGCCACCGCGGCTGCCCTGAAAACAAGCTGGAGTATGTGCAGCGCATCCCTTGTGTCTCCTGACATGGTGAGGACGCCGCTGCTCCCAGGCATCTTCATGAGGTTGTACGCCGGGTGAGTTGCTTCCATGAACCGAGCCAAGGCCGGATAGCCGAGTATGGCGTTGTAGGGGAGGCCAATGGGGGCGATGTCGAAGTCGATCAGCTCCATGCGGAAGTTGTCGCAGGTGCCGAAGGTCACTGGGAGGCGGATCTGTCCCAAGCAGGTGGTGGAACCGGCTCCGACGCCCGAGAAGGGCCTGCTGGGTTGGAGCCGCTCCAGCGGCACGTGGAGGAGGCTGAAGGCATCCACCGAGAGCACGTTGAGGCCGGCACCACCGTCGATGAGGGTCCTGGTGACGGCCACTTGGCAGATGGTGGGGGTGCACAGCATCGGGAGCGCGCTCGAACCAATGGGGTTGAAGGGGTAGTCCTCCGAGTCGAAGGTTAGATCGGCCTCGGGCGCCACCCAGCCCGGGGGGGGCCTCTCGGCGCTTGGAGGCGGTGCTGATCCGATGGGTGAACGGCTTGACGTGATGGCACGAGAGTGGTGCCTGGGAGTCACTCAGGAGAGCTGCAACGACGGGCGGCGCTGGTGCGGCGAAACGGGCGAGGAAGAGGTCGCGCAGCTCCTCCCAGGAGGTGACAGAGGCCGTCGGCAAGTGGAGGAGCCACGCGTGCGGGACGCTGGTGAGGGCCATGGGTAACTAGTTGGCCATCACCCAGTCGTTGCCCCCGGCTCTAAGGACGGCCTCCTCGTACACCAGCAGGAAAATCATCGGGCCCGTCATGCCGTCGTAGTGTGGCGGCGTCTCGGGCCTGAACTTGCGCTGCCACTGCACCTGTCGCAAGGCGGGGGCCAAGGCCCAGAGCCCCCTGGCCCCAGTGTCGGCATCCGCTGCTGGAGCGGGCGGCGCGTTGTCCGCCATGAGGGCGGGATGCGATGTCAGGGGAGAGCGGGTCGTCAGGAGGGAGGACTCCGGCGCACCCCTACCTGGTGCGCCAAATGTCGGATTTCAGGTTCCGGCAGACCCTTGAAGTTCGAACACTGGGGTGCACGCGGAGATCTCCCCCTACTGATCTACGCCTAATCTCCTCACGTGATCTAGGCTGGAAACAATGAACAACACAAGGGACACAAGGTTTATACTGGTTCGGGCCACCGTTGTGGTGTAATACCCTACTCCAGTGTGTGGTGTGGTGGATTGCCTCGGGGGCTGATGATGAACAGTACAAGCGAAGAACAACCTCGCGAGAGGTGTTCTTGAGCTGGTGTGATGAACTGTTGGGGTGAGTTGAGTCGCCTCTCTCTCTCTGCTGGGGTTCTACCAGATCTCTAGCCTCCCCCTACTCTGTGGTGGCTAGCTCTATTTATAGAGGCCCTAGGCCTCTCCCCAAATAACGAGCGGGAAGGGCGCCAAGAGTTGGCCATTTTGAAGGGGAACAACTAGTACAAGTTATCCTGACCAAAGGTGGCTTTCGGCTGCCAAAAGTACTGGTGATGACGCCGTCTTGGGACGGTGACCTCCGTTCTGCCGCTCTGGTGGTCTTGGTCTTGTTGCACCAGAATAGTAACCTTTGCCCGGTGCCTTGGCCTGTGCTTGCCCCCTTTGCACCAAAGGGGAAACAAGGACACTGCGCAGGCCGGCGCCTGCCTGGCGCCTGCCTTGTCTCGAACGTCATGGCTTGCGTCACGGGCTCCTCGCGAGGTACCCCTGCCTTGATCTCTCCGCCTCCTCGCGAGCCTGCCTGACGAGGCTGCCTCTGAGGAAGCTTCCTGTAGTCCGCCCCGTGAGGCTTGGCCCCTCGCGAGGGTCTTGAGCTTGAGCTGATGAAGATGGGCCACGCTGGGCCCCCACTTGAGCCACGCCGCAGGCCGCAGGCAGGCAAGTCTGGGGACCCCCGTTCCCAGAACGCCGATAGACTTTGTGTAACCCTAGCCCCCTTTGGTGTCTATATAAACCGGAGGGTTTAGTCCGTAGGACAACAACAATCATAATCATAGGCTAGCTTCTAGGGTTTAGCCTCTACGATCTCGTGGTAGATCAACTCTTGTAATACTCATATCATGAAGATCAATCAAGCAGGAAGTAGGGTATTACCTCCATCGAGAGGGCCCGAACCTGGGTAAACATTGTGTCCCCCGCCTCCTGTTACCATCCGCCTTAGACACACAGATTGGGACCCCCTACCCGAGATCCGCCAGTTTTGACACCGACAACCGCGGTGTCGAACACCGCGATGAGAGTGTGATTTTGGTTGGCGGATGAACTTATTGGGGCTTTCAGGATTGCTATCTTCTTCAATCTCACCGTGGTTCCATCGTACCAATTCAGGCGATGGCCCGTTGCATGGCTAATCCCAATGTTGGACAAAGGTTCTACGGGAATGGTGTCACCATTATAAATGTTGTGCAAATTGATGTTGGTACCCCCCCCCCCGTACATATGCAAGCCAATCTCCACTGGCACCAAGCCTAACCTGTGAAATAGTGGGCAGCGGGGGAATTAGGAAATGGACACGGAAGTAGTCTTACTACGTGATCAAACTCATCACTTACCTGCTGATCGGACAAAATTCGAGTGCCCCTCAACGTTGACATCTCAAGGGGTGTCAAATTGCAACTACGGCCACGCCGCGCTGGAGAGACCCCCAAGGAAACATCCACGTGCGTTGCACGTAACATCAAGATGCATTTGTGTGAGTAGTTTATCTTGTGCGAGAAAAGGATGAATGAGGGAAGGCCTTATTTGCAAATGTGGAGAGGGGTGTGGGTATCTTTTTTCGAAATTGCTATAGTTTTCTTCCTATCCGTCAGATATAAATTGTACGACCTATATTGCAGGATGGTAGGCACACCATCATCACCAACTCTATTTTTTATAAGAGTAGTAGAAGATAAATAGAGATAGATAGATAGATTATTATTATAAGAGTAGAGATAGAGATTAGGGAGCTGGCGGGCGGTTCGTTGTACTACACATTTGCGTCCATCCACTAGCCCGGAATTAAAGCACACACGACATTTATAGCGACTGGGATTAGTTGTTTTCCAGGCGCATGGACCAATGCGGACTAGCAGACCTGGTCGCCCTTTTTAGAGCACGCCTTCGACAAGTACATGCATGACATGTGTGCATGCAAATCTTGCGTGACCAAACTGTGCAAAGCGGAGAGGTAGGCTGTCGAACTATAGCCTGCATGTTGCAGCCATGTCATCCACACGCGACCTAAAGGCTAATTCATACTCTGTTGGACTATACTGTAGAACTTTGCATTGTTTGGCATGAATGTTCCTTGGAGCTCATGATGCAACTGGCATACTCCACAACCCGCTTCTCTTCTCATTCCTCTTCCACTGCCCGTGCACATCCGTGGGAAGCGACCGGTCAACCCTTATATAGGAGTGCTAGCACAAAAAGATGCATGCATGACCACTAAAATTTCCTTTCTCTTATCTCTATGAAATAAATGTGGCATGAAACTCAAAGCCCTTTAAGTCTGAGTATAATGGAAATCATCGTCCTCCTCCGGCTCCACTTCGCCCGCGTCGTCGCCCTCCTGTTCCTGCTCTGCTTCACCCGCGTCATCGTCCTCCTGTTCCGGCTCCGTGTCATCGTTCTCCTCCTCCGGCTCCACGTGTTGCTCCGCCTCCAATGCCTCCTCGTCCGGCTCCAGCTAGTCCAGACTCCGAAGGCATGGCGGCTGCAATCCCGGCTTCGCGCCACCTCCAGATTAAAGTGCCGCTCTGGTGGGAGTATGGTGTATGTTATTACCTTCGGCCGGGCCATGGCAATCAGGCGACAGTGACCAGAGAAGAGGCGGCGGGAGTGGAATGAATGCAACTACTATTTGGGTTCGCTGTCCGGCTTAAATAAATCCGCACCATCATGTGTACCCGTAGGTGTAGAAAATGTAACATACGAGTCTGCTTAGGGGGCATCACGTAACTGGTATGTGTGTGAGATTCTGAGAGACAGAGTGTGTGTGTGTGACTCTATTCTTTGGACATGTACTCAACCTTTTGCATCGGGATATAAGTATAATGGTATTACACTTTAGCTAGTGATTTATGTGGCCATGTTAACGTGGTTGTGTAAAAGAATGTCACTTCCTGCTCGTGATTTGTGTTACATAATTATGAGAAGTTTGCTAACTACTAAAGTAAAGTGGAATTTTTCCATGTTATACAAGTAAATTAAGGTGATTATTTATCATACAGGTAAGGTTGGACGAAGGGTGGTAGGAACAAATGCTCCGCCTAGAGCATGTGTATGTGAGATGGAGTCTTAGTGTGTTTGTGTGTGTGTGTGTGCGTGCATGTGTGTGTGTGTGTGAAGCAGAGTCTTCGATGGCTAAAGTAATTTAAGTGTGTGTGGCTTCATCATAGAGAGGTGATGTGTATGCCGTAGGCCACCTACGAGGGGGTGCAAGAGAGAAGAGGCCCGTAGAGAGGGAAGAGAATGTGTGTGTGCGTGAGAGGAGTCGACATCGAGAGAACATGTTTGTTCGAGAGACACCGATGAAGACTACTATATATCGATGGTGGATGTAGGCGGGAATTAAATGAAGGGATGGTCTTATTGGTTTTGGGGATATAGGGGAAGAGTGAGAGAGGGGGTAGCTAGAAGAAAATTGTTAAGTGTGAGTGTGTGTTTTACCCATCCAGGCGGAAGTTATGTGCACACAAGAAGAGAACGATTCGATGTGGTGTTAGGGCTGAGGGTAATTAACTATGTATGGAGACATAGGAGACCTTGAATGTGCATGTGCGAGAGGTATACACGTATACGTGGGATGTGTGCGTGTGCGCGCATGCATGATTGAGATAAAAGAAAGAAGACATAAGTCATAAGATCGACGACATGGGAGAGACGGATCGGTATGACAATATGCATGCATGTGAGAGTGGAGGGAAGAAGGCCTGATAATTGAGCATGTTTTTTGTCTTTAAGAGATAGTGGCGTGGGCTGGAGCATGCATCTATGGCGAGCAGAGGGAGCGAGACACAATGATTGTGCAAAAGAGATCAACTTATAGATGCATGTGTGGAGAGATAGATATAGTGTGCGTGATAGGAAGCAAGAGTGCGTGCGAGAAAGAAATGTTGACGGAGAAACTACAGATAGATAGAGATATAGAGATGCTAGCTAGAGGGACATCATCTAGTTTGTGTGTTAGAGATGACCACCGAGTAGTTCAGGGGGTGAAGTTATGTGTGTGTTAGAGAAAGATAAAAAGAGGGCGCATGACTGCATGTAGAGAGGAACAATATAGTGTGCGTGATAGGAATCAAGAGTGAGGGAAAGAAAGAAGGTTGATGGAGAAACAGATAAATAGAAAGATAAAGATGCTAGCTAGTGTGTGTGTTAGAGATGAGAGTCGAGTGGATCAGAAGGTTGAGTTATGTGTGTGGGTGTGAGAGAGATAGAGGGAGGGCGCATGTGAGTCACATGCAAACAAATATCAAAGATAAATGAGATTTCGAGAGACGGAGTTTTGTGTTTGCAAGAGAGAATAATATTTCACAACGAGAGTGATAGCTAGAGAGATATATCAGGGAACGCGAGATATCTCTAGGGAGAGAGAGTGTGTGTGAGAGATATACAAGAGAATGGTGGAGAGATATGAGACCCTGGGAGACAGAGTTTGTGTTTGTGTATGAGAAAGAGATATTTAAGAGGAAGAGTCGTAGCTTCTCATACCTAAGGAGCGCAAGACATCACTGGGTGAGAGGGGGTGTGCGAGTGACACACAGGGGAATAGTAGAGAGAACTGAGACCCCGGAAGACGAAGTTTGTGTTCGTGTAAGAGAAAGAGATTTCACATGGAGAATCATAGTTAGAGACACATAGCAGGGAGCGAGATATACTTAGAGACAGAAAGAGTGAAGGTCGAGGGAGAGAGTACCGTCAGTGTGTTACGAAGATAAAAGATCATTGTCGACATACAAGTAGCACGAGAGATACCCAAGAGATGATGAAGGCATATAGGTCTAGAGAGAGATATAAGTATGAGTGATAGCTATATGAGATGAATATCTGGATTAAAGGGGATTCAAATATTTAAACTAGAGATCAAGACATAGATAATATCATAACGAAAATTGGTCTATCAGACATGCATATTCATTTGAATTTGTGGACACGTGTAATCCTATATAGTTTATCAATATTAGTGATCCATAGATTCTTTAATTAGAGACAATGCATGGTTTATATGCAATTAATGTCTAAACGGGATTACACTATATGTTGCGTGTGTGAAACACATTATACATGTTTGAGAAGTAAAAAACGCATGAAACATGCATTAATTGGAGACAGTTAGCGAGGAATGCATACATTCGATTTCAACATAAACTGGTTTCAAATATTTGAAAATCCAAATTAAGATGGATCCAGCCTTATGAATCTAAGATCATGCCATTTGTTAACCATAGTTATGTATAAAGGGTGTTGTGCTTTTGAAAGTATATATAATAAAACGATGTATAGATTTGTATTCGAATACAAAATGGATCCTGCCTGGAAAAAATACAAACTGGATTCGAATTGAGTTGGCATGGTAAATGTGCACTCTTTCTCTGCAAAAATTTGAACGAAGCTGGCAAAGTCATAGTAACCACCTGAAACCAAAATCCGCGAGATGGAAATTACTACCTATCCCTGACATGCAAAGCCTATCGACTCGATTTCTATAGGTTCCAATAGGGGTAGGCTTGTAATTTCACTCAAACATGACATAACCGCCTCCGCCTCTAACCTCCCCGGATTCATACACGGTGGGCGCCGAAACACAGTTTCTCCTCGGTTGAAATCACCTCTAACCTCCCTCCCTGATTCATCCACGGTGGGCGCCAAAACAAACTCTCGTTGGCTGAAATCTCCTTCTGCAAATATTCGGTGTATGCGAGATTACCCTCCTATCCCCAATTAACTAATATTGTTGTGATGTAGGAAATTTTAAATGAGGGCTAATTGTGTAAATTTCCTCGCATTTGAGACAAGCGCGCCCTGAAGACATGGTTCCCCCTTCCTCTCTCCCCCATTTCCCCATTCGTACTCCATGGGCGCCAAAACACCCTCTCCACCCCAACCTCCTCTGTCCGCCAGCCGATCCATCATGGTCCTCCTCCACCATGCTGGAGCTGATACCCCGACGTCGTCGTCCATTACAAGAGATCAACCTCTCTCACCCACGACTTCGGACCATGATCCTTGCATCTCGTCCTCTGTCTTCATCCGCGCCATTGTCCACCTTGCCGGCGCCGCTGTCGGTGTCAAAACCAGCGGATCTTGGGTAGGGGGTCCCGAACTGTGCGTCTAAGGTTGATGGTAATAGGAGGCAGGGGACACAATGTTTTACCCAGGTTCGGGCCCTCTTGATGGAGGTAATACTCTATGTCCTGCTTGATTGATATTGATGAGTATGAGGATTACAAGAGTTGATCTTCCACGAGATCGTAATGGATAAAACCCTAGAAGTCTAGCATGTATGATTGTGATTGCTTCTATGGACTAAACCCTCTGGTTTATATAGACATCGGAGGGGACTAGGGTTGTACAAAGTCAGTTACAGAGAAAGGAATCTTCATATCTGAGCGCCAGCCTTGCCATCCACGCCAAGGAGAGTCCCATACGGACACGGGAGAGAGCCTTCTGTCTTATATCTTTATAGCCCTTTAGTCCGGCCCATGTCACACAAGCCGGATGCCCGAGGACCCCTTAATCCAGGACTCCCTCAGTAGCCCCTGAATCAGGCTTCAATGACGATGTGTCCGGTGCGTAGATTGTCTTCAGCATTGCAAGGCGGGTTCCTCCTCCGAATACTCTAAAACATCCACAAAAAAGTGTCCTGCTCTTCAAAACAAATACCACACACAACCGCAAAGAGTATAATATTTCACGAGTCCATTCTGCTGACAACTTTTGTAGTGTGACATCACATTCCTGCCCGGTCATTACTTCGAACCGTTATTTTCTTTAGCCTCCCGTGTCACAGCCCTAGAGCTTGCTTGTAACTAGTGGCATTGCATCCATGCATCGTGTTTAAATTTTATGAAACTTGAAATGGGGATTGCCTAAACCCTAGCATTAAAGGAATTCAAATAGGTTCAACCAAAAATATTTTTCAGTGAATTCAAATGGCTTTAGAAAATGTTCATCATTTCTGGAAAAATGTTTTAAACCAGAACCAGAGGTGCTGCACATTTTTCATGTCACATTTGGTCACTGGATTAATTCATAAGTATTTGAATTTGGACATTTAAATTTTATGATATTTTATAAATGTCCAAATGATCCTGAAAGTACTTGGGGGCTATTGGAAATAATCCAAATAGTGCCCACAATTTTTGTCAGGATTTTATAAAATGAGTTAGTATTTTTACTAATTCAAAATAGAGTAATAAAAATAGAAAACTAAAACAAATAAAAGAGAGAGAGAGAAGGTCTTACCTGACGCTTACCTGAGGCCCACCCACCTGGTGGCCCAGCAGAATCGGCCCAGCCCACCACTGCAGCCCCTCCGTCGTCTTCCTCCCCTCGCCCCGAAGCAGCTGCGTGCCCGGCGCGCAGGCGAGCCGCGCTAGCTCCTCCTTGCCTGCCTGGCTACCCCCTCGTCGCCCTGGTCGCCTCCCGTGACGCCACGTGCCTCCCCGACCCCCTCTCACTTCTCCCTCGCTCTCTGGATCTCTCCCCTTCCTCTGCTCTCCCCACCGAGAGCCGCCGCCGACGTCGCTCGCAACCACCGCGGCCACAGCCACTTCCTCGCTCCCTCTCCGCATCCCTGAGCTCCGTCCCGACCCCATGGAGCTGCACACCGACGCACGCGACCAGAGGAGGCCCCAGTCTACCGGAGCATCGTCGTCTTCATCCCCGGTGCCCGGAGATCGCCGCCGTAAATTCGCCGTCGCAGAAGCTTCCCCGAGCTCGCCGACCCCTCCGTTCGATCCACTGTGAGCCCCTCTTCCTATCCCCCCCTTCTCTCAAGCTCGCGCTCATCCCCTAGCTTCTTTCTCCACCACGGCCGAGAGCTTCTCGCTGCCGGCCATGGCGTGGCCGTGGCCACAGCCACCGCAGCTCGTTTCCGAGCCCACCGTCGTGCTCACCGCGATCTCAGGAGTCCGTAGCACGCCCCAGCTCCTCCTGCCGTGCTCCCTAACACCGACCCCGAGCTCGCCCGAGCTCCGGCCGCCGCTGAGGTCGACGCCGTGCTCAACTCCGGCCACCTCGCAGCCTCCCGTCCATTCCTTTGGATGCGGACGAGCAAGAGCTCCTCCCTAATGCCCCCAGCGCGCCAAACCACCGCTCGTAGCGCCAAACCCGCCACCACCCGAGCTCCAGCCGCCGCACTCGTGCTCGCCGCTGTCGACTCAGGCCACGTCTCACCCTCCCGATGCTACCAATGGATGCGCGCAAGCGCCAGCAACCCATAGCCGCAAACCTCGTTCAAAACCGTCGTCCGTAGCTCAAACCCGAGCCCCTCCGCCGCACCTATCGTCGCCGGCGTCGAGACGCCGGCGGGATTGACCCTACTGACCAGGGGTTTGACCTCCCCTGGGTCCATGACAGGTGGACCCCGCCATCAGGTGATTAGCTTAAGCTAATCACCACCTAATCTAACCCCTGACACTGACAAGTGGGCCCTAGTGCCCCTAATCTTTAATTAAACTAAACTAACCCCCCTGTCTAACCCGTGTCACTGACGTGTGGACCCCACATGTCAGGTTTGACCCTAGCCAGCCCAGTTGACTCTGCTGACGTCACAGTGACGTGGTGCTGACGCCATAAATCATTTCTGGATTTATTATTATTCAGAAAATTTCAAAAAATGCCCTAAACTTCAATAAATCACAGAAATCCAACCGTAACTCCAAATTAAATAATTTATATACGAAAAATTATCAGAAAAATTCAAGGAATCCATCTGTACCATTTTCATGCATGTTAGAACAACTTATAGCTGCTGGTTAGCACAAATCAATTAAATGGCATTTGAATAATCACATATGGAGTATGAATTTGAATCTTGCATTCAAACCAACTTCATTTAATCTGTTGCTAGTTGCATTAGCTCAAACACATTCATATTGCCATGTCATGAGCATGCATCATATTGTGCATTGCATTGATTGTTTTCTTCTTTGTTGCCGGTATCTGTTCCCTCCCGGTAGACGATGTTCCGACGTTGTGATCGTTGACACTGATGAAGACTCAATGTTATCTTCAGAAGTTCCAGGCAAGCAAAACCCCCTTGTTCATTCCGATAAAATCCCACTCTCTCGCTCCTGCTCTCTTTTACTGCATTAGGACAACAACGACATATTTGTTACTTGCTGCGGTAGCTGAACCCCTTTATCCTTTGCATGACCTGTCATTGCCACAGTAAATAGATGAAACCCACTAGCATGAGTAGGAGTTGTTTGAGCCCTGTTGTGCCTACTCATTCATGCTTGTTTGTCATGCCTGCTACTGCTTAGAGTTGAGTCAGGTCTGATTCATCGGGGATGAATCAGAGGTGTATGAACATGTCCTACTATGTGTGAGCTAAGTGTGTGAATACGATTTGGTAAAGGTAGCGGTGAGAGGCCATGTAGGAGTACATGGTGGGTTGTCTCATTGCAGCCGTCCTCAGGAACTGAGTTCTGTGTTTTGTGATCCATGATTCAGCTACTACCACGCATTGGGCCCGAAACCAATGGACCCTCTCGGCTTCTTAATCACCCTTGTCCTCTGTCCAGGAGTTGCAAGTAGTTTCTGGTGTTTGTAGTATGCTGGAGGCCGTGGGCAGCGCTGACCGGAGGGGTGGGCTGTGATGCGGTAGGCACGTGGCCGGGTATACCGGGCGCCCGTTTGGTGTCACGGAACCCTGTTCACATCATTTGGGGCTGTGAGCGAAACTCCGGCCGGATCTCCTCATGGATGGAACCCGAATAGGCGATAAACCTGGACTAGAGACTTGAGTGTTTAGGTAGGCCATGGCCGACACCCACGTTGGGCTTCCGCTTGAAGGTTGCCGAGTACATGTCGTGTAAACGGCGGTAAGTGGTGAGAGCGTGTGTGAAGAAGTACACCCCTGCAGGGTTAACATCATCTATTCGAATAGCCGTGTCCGCGGTAAAGGACTTCTGGGTTGCTTATATCAGTTCATAGACAAGTGAAAGTGGATACTCTAAAATACGCAAGATAAGCGTGAGTGCTATGGATGGCGTTCTCGTAGGGAGACGGGAGCGGATCCATAGTGGTGTATTGATATGGTGAATACGTGGACTCGTGTGCGCCACCCCAAAAGAGTTACTTGCAGTCGTAGTTCAGGATAGCCACCAAGTTAAAGCTGGCTTGCTGCAGTTAAACCCCACCATCCCCTTTGTTGATAATGATGCATATGTAGTTAGTTCTGATGTAAGTCTTGCTGGGTACATTTGTACTCACGTTTGCCTATTTTATGTTTTTGCAGAGAGACTTCGGTCTCGCTAGTAGTTCCGCGTAGACTTCGACGTCTATCTTGTTACCTCAGCTACGATCTTGTGCCCTCGGCAGGATCTGGTAGATAGTCAGGCTCTCAAGCCTTTTTCATTTATAGATGTCTGTAGTCAGACATGATAGCTTCCGCTTGTGCTTTGACTTGTATGCTCTGATTGTTGGGTCATGAGACCCATGTTTGTAATATCTCGCTCCTCGGAGCCTAAGGAATAAATACTTGAGTCGTAGAGTCATGTTGTGATGCCATGTTGTGTTTGCACATATCGAGCATATTGTGTGTATGCTATTGAAATGCTTGGTATGTGTGGGATCTGACTATCTAGTTGTTTATCTTTAGTAGCCTCTCTTACCGGGAAATGCCTCCTAGTGTTTCCACCGAGCCATGGTAGCTTGCTACTGCTCCGGAACACTTAGGCTGGCCGGCATGTGTCCTTCTTCGTTCCTGTGTCGTCCCTTCGGGGAAATGTCACGCGATGAATACCGGAGTCCTGTTAGCCCGCTACAGCCCGGTTCACCGGAGTCCTGCTAGCCCAGTGCTACAGCCTGAATTCACTCGCTGATGACCGACACGTTCGATGCTGGGTCATGGATGCCTGTCCCTGTAAGTTTGTGCCACTTTGGGTTTACGACTAGCCATGTCAGCCCGGGCTCCTTATCATATGGATGCTAGCGACACTATCATATACGTGTGCCAAAAGGCGCAAACGGTCCCGGGCAAAGGTAGGGCGACACCCGTGGGAATACCGTGTGTGAGGCCGCAAAGTGATATGAGGTGTTACATGCTAGATCGATGTGGCATTGAGTCGGGGTCCTGACAGCGTTGGTATCAGAGCCTGACTGCCTGTAGGATTACCAAGCCAAACTGGTCGAAGTTGAGTCTAGAAATTCTTTAGTTATATAAGGGAATTGATTGTGGGATGGAACGTAAGGCTCTTTTTACTCCTTATACCTCATGCCCTCTGATCTGAGCCATCTTATCTTTCCTACGGGGTTAAGGAACTAGGCTTTCTCTTCTTTCTATCAGGATCACGTGTTACTAATCCGTAAACTTATAAGATTGTTGGATTTAAGCTTGAGTTCAGTTCCTACTACTTCCGTATGTTAACTGATGATCTCGAAACCTTGATATTGTGCTTCTGAGTGGCTATGCCACCATTTTTGTAGCATGTCTCAAATCTTTTCTGAGCATTTACAGCCGTTATGCTGTCCGAGTCATTCCAGGTTTCTAAATAGTCTGATGCATTTGCAAATCCTTTCTCTCCGTTCCCGATGTCCCTTATGGTCAGAATAAGCACACTAACCGGTGTGTTGAGGTAATTTATTGCCTCGACATATATGTTGGAATTGTTATTATGACCCTAAGTGCTTAGAGGATTATCTAGTGGTGTAGCCATGATCTGTGTTTCCAGTGTGATGATTCTGGCCGTCATTATCGAAAGCATCCCGTGATGCCATTTAGTTAGTAGGCATTCTATTCCTGGGTTCTTGAACCCGAGATTCACTCTACTTACTTCATGTTGATAGTGTTTGCTAGTTCCTTAGGTTATTAGTAACCTTTGCGATAGTCCTCGAGGTTCATGGTACATCCTTCTTCCTATTACCATGAACCATTCTTGGCAGGAGTTCTTCTGAACCAAAAGATGACAACAAGAGTGCTCTCGATGAGTTCTCCATGCTATATTGTGACTCTGCCAGCTCAACCTTTCTGCATGGGTTATCCAGAAGAATTATGTTGAACTTGGTTCGACATACTAATCTATGCATCCACAACTCAGAAAGTTATATGTTCCTTTGAGTTGTCCCTCTTTAGTTGTCTACTGACCTTCGTCTATCAATTGATAGTCAACAGTATGCGTGCGTTCGTTTATCGATGCCTATTACTCTTGTGGCCCGTCAAGCCATCTGTCCTGAATGACTTGGAGAAACAAACTCCAGTACCTCTTCCATATCCAGGATTGGGTCAAAGCAGTTGTATTCCGCAGATCAAATGCCAATCCAGCTTTTGGTTCTGTTCTACCTTGGAGTATTACCCCCTTTATGTCAGAATTGTCATGAGAACTGCACCAACTCTCATGAATTTTGACGTAGTGATACTTCTCTCCATCATTAGTCATTCCTCGGTCCTCGTGTTGATGCAACCGGAATACCAACAAATGAATTGTGATGTGTGAAATCAATACTCCTAGCAACCTTGTTGCTTGGTAGTTAAATGGACAATAACCTCATTCTTAACGTGTTTGTTCTTGAATCATCATTCTAAGATTGATCGTGCTACCTTGTCCATCTTCCTGGTGCACAATTCGACTGATGAGTTAGGATTTTGTCAAGTCCTCGCTCATTTGATCATATCGTCTTGCCCTGAAAAGCAAGATTGTTCTCGATCTTAGTAACATATCGGTGGTTTGTGATTTTCCGAATATCTTCTCGAAAGTATCACCAGGTTGTCACCTGACTGTTATGTTGAACTCGTGATCAAGTTGGTTTATCCTGTAAACCACCCTTTCTCCAAGAATCCATGTTGGATACCCCTGAGCTAGTTGGTTAAGCTATGCATCAACTTGGAGAGTTGGAAGATAGAAGCTTGTCCGATATAGTTCATTATAAGGGATGTCTTGTATGTGTGTTGAAGAAAGTTGATATTTTCATTGACTGACCCTCGTGATCAGTTAATGGACCTATCATCTTGTCCAACCTTTGATTTGGGTGTGGGCTATCCTCAAATCAAGTCAGAACCAACAATGTTCGTAATGTTGTCTTACTTGTGGTTTTTCCTCGAGCATACACCATTATATTCTTTGGTCTGACCAATGCTATCACCGTGTTCACTTAACTATGGAATTCCTTTTAAAAGGAAACCCGGATGAATTGTTGTTGAGCCTATTGACAACATCCTTATCTCCTCCATGATTTGTTGAACATTAAGCTAGTGTTGGAAACTTTTGAAAGCATTTCTTCATGCTAGTTCATGAAGCATATGTTCGGATGTAAGAAGTGACTTCCTCCAGTTCTTGTGCATTTGATGCAAGTTGCCGCCATGGATTCGAGAAAGTCAATGTTGTTTCCTTTGGAATCATCCCAAATCAGTCATGCATACGTGCGAAGTATTCTGTGGTTCGGAGACTTGCAACCTCCATTCTATATGTGTCCCTAGCACACCAAGCCACTGATTGATTTGTTCAAGGTTAATAAGTTCTAAGTGCTAGTCCCGAAGGTACCAGACGGATTTGTACAAAACTTCGATATCCTCGATGATGGTTCCCCCTCCTGAACTCGGTAGTGTTTTATTATAAGACTACTTTGGGGTCATGTTTGTCTTGGACAACATGTTCACATGTTGTAGCAGAACCGGCTCGTGTTTTTGGAGCTTGCTATCATAGTTCATTTCCCGAGAATCTCGCAACGTCATCTCGTCGATTTGTGTTGCAAACTTTCGTTTTTCTTCCTAGACTCGATGAGTCTGCAATATCCTGACACCAACCAGATCTGAATCTCAGGCAGATGTGATGGTTGGAACATTTCCCAAGAACTATAATATTGGTCTCTCGATAACCGGTAAGGTGGATGTCGTGGCCAACACACCCATCCGGTAGACCTATTATTATAGTATCTTGTTTGAGGAAGTTGGCCACCTTCCCATAAGGACTTCGTAGGATTTACTCCCTAGTTGTGCCTTATGATTTTTGAGATCCCGAAGTCCGACCTTTTTACTTGATGTTCTAGATACCAGACCATTTCTATGAATGGGTTACACTAGCACATCAAGGAGAACATTAGAAGCGGAGTGCTAAATGTCTCTCGGTCGATCATCCAGATTTTGTTCCTTGGCTTCGCTAAGGTGTAATCTGAGAAGGTGTTATCTTCCTTTGCGTCTGCATCATCCATCATTAGCCATCATGGTAGTATGTTGTGTTGTCAGCACCCTTGACACGGATGTTGATAAAACCTTGATGATTGTGGAAATGCTCAAGTTCTTGAGAGCACGCACAAGCGCTACGTGTTATCATCGGTACTAACTGGGATTGCCCCAGATTTCCTCGGTTATGCTATAACCATTCCAATAGTGGAATAACTCTCTATTGTTGAGCCTCTCCCCAGTTACTAGAATCATTCCCATCATTTGCATTTTGTTCCCAGCTTGCACCGCCAATGTGCCATTCTACCATGGGTCCCTTCCATTTCCGGTGATAAGCAAAAATCATCCATTGCGTTGTCTTCAACAAGGTAGTCCACATCATCCATTCTAGTCCGGGTGTACCATTCCTTTGCACCCCGCCAAACGATCGTTGTGAATTGCCTTAGGCTGGTATGAAGAGTTTCAATGATCTCTGAATCAAAAGTAATTCTTTTTGCCACTTAGGGGAATAGCTCTTTGCGCACTTTTCCTAAGGTGTCGAAACCATCCACCATTTTACCTAAGCGTGGAATGGTTGCCTACCAATTGAACCTTCGTCATCCATTTCTTTACCATCATTCCTGATGTGTGTTTGGTGTCTCAACTCAAGAGTTGTTCTTACGTCTCTCCATGAACTGATCTTGAGTTGCTCGATCTTCAAAGACGAGTAAATCCTGTAGGGTTTCCCCCCTTCTTTCTGTTGTTGTGTCGAGTGAAGATCTCGAAAGAAAAGACGTCAAGACCAAGATGATGGAATGGATCACCATCTCCGAGAAGGGCAATTGGATCATGAAGATTGTGATAGTTTCGTGACTCCCCTTTTCCTCTTACCTCATGTCTTGAATCTCGGGGCGAGATTCTTGTTTAGTGGGGGTGAGTTGTCACAGCCCTAGAGCTTGCTTGTAACTAGTGGCATTGCATCCATGCATCGTGTTTAAATTTTATGAAACTTGAAATGGGGATTGCCTAAACCCTAGCATTAAAGGAATTCAAATAGGTTCAACCAAAAATATTTTTCAGTGAATTCAAATGGCTTTAGAAAATGTTCATCATTTCTGGAAAAATGTTTTAAACCAGAACCAGAGGTGCTGCACATTTTTCATGTCACATTTGGTCACTGGATTAATTCATAAGTATTTGAATTTGGACATTTAAATTTTATAATATTTTTTAAATGTCCAAATGATCCTGAAAGTACTTGGGGGCTATTGGAAATAATCCAAATAGTGCCCACAATTTTTGTCAGGATTTTATAAAATGAGTTAGTATTTTTACTAATTCAAAACAGAGTAATAAAAATAGAAAACTAAAACAAATAAAAGAGAGAGAGAAGGTCTTACCTGACGCTTACCTGAGGCCCACCCACCTGGTGGCCCAGCAGAATCGGCCCAGCCCACCACTGCAGCCCCTCCGTCGTCTTCCTCCCCTCGCCCCGAAGCAGCTGCGTGCCCGGCGCGCAGGCGAGCCGCGCCAGCTCCTCCTTGCCTGCCTGGCTACCCCCTCGTCGCCCTGGTCGCCTCCCGTGACGCCACGCGCCTCCCCGACCCCCTCTCACTTCTCCCTCGCTCTCTGGATCTCTCCCTTCCTCTGCTCTCCCCACCGAGAGCCGCCGCCGACGTCGCTCGCAACCACCGCGGCCACAGCCACTTCCTCGCTCCCTCTCCACATCCCTGAGCTCCGTCCCGACCCCATGGAGCTGCACACCGACGCACGCGACCAGAGGAGGCCCCAGTCGACCGGAGCATCGTCGTCTTCATCCCCGGTGCCCGGAGATCGCCGCCGTAAATTCGCCGTCGCAGAAGCTTCCCCGAGCTCGCCGACCCCTCCGTTCGATCCACTGTGAGCCCCTCTTCCTCTTCCCCCTTCTCTCAAGCTCGCGCTCATCCCCTAGCTTCTTTCTCCACCGCGGCCGAGAGCTTCTCGCTGCTGGCCATGGCTTGGCCGTGGCCACAGCCACCGCAGCTCGTTTCCGAGCCCACCGTCGTGCTCACCGCGATCTCAGGAGTCCGTAGCACGCCCCAGCTCCTCCTGCCGTGCTCCCTAACACCGACCCCGAGCTCGCCCGAGCTCCGGCCGCCGCTGAGGTCGACGCCGTTCTCAACTCCGGCCACCTCGCGGCCTCCCGTCCGTTCCTTTGGATGCGGACGAGCAAGAGCTCCTCCCTAGTGCCCCCAGCGCGCCAAACCACCGCTTTTAGCGCCAAACCCGCCACCACCCAAGCTTCCGGCCGCCGCACTCGTGCTCGCCGCCATCGACTCAGGCCACGTCTCACCCTCCCGATGCTACCAATGGATGCGCGCAAGCGCCAGCAACCCATAGCCGCAAACCTCGTTTGAAACCGTCGTCCGTAGCTCAAACCCGAGCCCCTCCGCCGCACCTATCGTCGCCGGCGTCGAGACGCCGGCGGGATTGACCCTACTGACCAGGGGTTTGACCTCCCCTGGGTCCATGACAGGTGGACCCCGCCATCAGGTGATTAGCTTAAGCTAATCACCACCTAATCTAACCCCCTGACACTGACATGTGGGCCCTAGTGCCCCTAATCTTTAATTAAACTAAACTAACCCCCCCTGTCTAACCCGTGTCACTGACGTGTGGACCCCACACGTCAGGTTTGACCCTAGCCAGCCCAGTTGACTCTGCTGACGTCACAGTGACGTGGTGCTGACGCCATAAATCATTTCTGGATTTATTATTATTCAGAAAATTTCAAAAAATGCCCTAAACTTCAATAAATCATAGAAATCCAACCGTAACTCCAAATTAAATAATTTATATATGAAAAATTATCAGAAAAATTCAAGGAATCCATCTGTACCATTTTCATGCATGTTAGAACAACTTATAGCTGCTGTTTAGCACAAATCAATTAAATGGCATTTGAATAATCACATATGGAGTTTGAATTTGAATCTTGCATTCAAACCAACTTCATTTAATCTGTTGCTAGTTGCATTAGCTCAAACACATTCATATTGCCATGTCATGAGCATGCATCATATTGTGCATTGCATTGATTGTTTTCTTCTTTGTTGCCGGTATCTGTTCCCTCCTGGTAGACGATGTTCCGACGTTGTGATCGTTGACACTGATGAAGACTCAATGTTATCTTCAAAAGTGCTAGGCAAGCAAAACCCCCTTGTTCATTCCGATAAAATCCCACTCTCTCGCTCCTGCTCTCTTTTATTGCATTAGGACAACAACGACATATTTGTTACTTGCTGCGGTAGCTGAACCCCTTTATCCTTTGCATGACCTGTCATTGCCACAGTAAATAGATGAAACCCACTAGCATGAGTAGGAGTTGTTTGAGCCCTGTTGTGCCTACTCATTCATGCTTGTTTGTCATGCCTGCTACTGCTTAGAGTTGAGTCAGGTCTGATTCATCGGGGATGAATCAGAGGTGTATGAACATGTCCTACTGTGTGTGAGCTAAGTGTGTGAATACGATTTGGTAAAGGTAGCGGTGAGAGGCCATGTAGGAGTACATGGTGGGTTGTCTCATTGCAGCCGTCCTCAGGAACTGAGTTCTGTGTTTGTGATCCATGATTCAGCTACTACCACGCATTGGGCCCGAAACCAATGGACCCTCTCGGCTTCTTAATCACCCTTGTCCTCTGTCCAGGAGTTGCAAGTAGTTTCTGGTATTTGTAGTATGCTGGAGGCCATGGGCAGCGCTGACCGGAGGGGTGGGCTGTGATGCGGTAGGCACGTGGCCGGGTATACCGGGCGCCCGTTTGGTGTCACGGAACCCTGTTCACATCGTTTGGGGCTGTGAGCGAAACTCCGGCCGGATCTCCTCATGGATGGAACCCGAATAGGCGATAAACCTGGACTAGAGATTTGAGTGTTTAGGTAGGCCGTGGCCGACACCCACGTTGGGCTTCCGCTTGAAGGTTGCCGAGTACATGTCGTGTAAACGGCGGTAAGTGGTGAGAGTGTGTGTGAAGAAGTACACCCCTGTAGGGTTAACATCATCTATTCGAATAGCCGTGTCCGCGGTAAAGGACTTCTGGGTTGCTTATATCAGTTCATAGACAAGTGAAAGTGGATACAATAAAATACGCAAGATAAGCGTGAGTGCTATGGATGGCGTTCTCGTAGGGAGACGGGAGCGGATCCATAGTGGTGTATTGATATGGTGAATATGTGGACTCGTGTGCACCACCCCAAAAGAGTTACTTGCAGTCGTAGTTCAGGATAGCCACCAAGTTAAAGTTGGCTTGCTGCAGTTAAACCCCACCATCCCCTTTGTTGATAATGATGCATATGTAGTTAGTTCTGATGTAAGTCTTGCTGGGTACATTTGTACTCACGTCTGCCTATTTTATGTTTTTGCAGAGAGACTTCGGTCTCGCTAGTAGTTCCGCGTGGACTTCGACGTCTAGCTTGTTACCTCAGCTACGATCTTGTGCCCTCGGCAGGATCTGGTAGATAGTCAGGCTCTCAAGCCTTTTTCATTTATAGATGTCTGTACTCAGACATGATAGCTTCCGCTTGTGCTTTGACTTGTATGCTCTGATTGTTGGGTCATGAGACCCATGTTTGTAATATCTCGCTCCTCGGAGCCTAAGGAATAAATACTTGAGTCGTAGAGTCATGTTGTGATGCCATGTTGTGTTTGCACATATCGAGCATATTGTGTGTATGCTATTGAAATGCTTGGTATGTGTGGGATCTGACTATCTAGTTGTTTATCTTTAGTAGCCTCTCTTACCGGGAAATGCCTCCTAGTGTTTCCACCGAGCCATGGTAGCTTGCTACTGCTCCGGAACACTTAGGCTGGCCGGCATGTGTCCTTCTTCGTTCCTGTGTCTGTCCCTTCGGGGAAATGTCACGCGATGAATACCGGAGTCCTGTTAGCCCGCTACAGCCCGGTTCACCGGAGTCCTGCTAGCCCAGTGCTACAGCCTGAATTCACTCACTGATGACCGACACGTTCGATGCTGGGTCATGGATGCCTGTCCCTGTAAGTTTGTGCCACTTTGGGTTTACGACTAGCCATGTCATCCCGGGCTCCTTATCATATGGATGCTAGCGACACTATCATATACGTGTGCCAAAAGGCGCAAACGGTCCCGGGCAAAGGTAGGGCGACACCCGTGGGAATACCGTGCGTGAGGCCGCAAAGTGATATGAGGTGTTACATGCTAGATCGATGTGGCATTGAGTCGAGGTCCTGACATCCCGCTCCATGTTTCAAGATGCGGTTTTATTGGCACGTCTTGTCGAAACAGAGATCGTGTCCCCTTACTGGGGAATTCTCATCAATACAGGCGTGGGTAACCCAACCGTTCTGTTGGCATGATCCCTTGGGAATAGGCAGGCTTGAAGGCCTATGAGGAGGCATTTGATATTCGTCTCCTTTATAAAGGGGCACATACCGTCTTTCTACTCTACGCCTACCCCTTCTTCAACATTTCCAACCTCGAGTCCTAGCACCCAGGTTTCAACTTAATTGCTTCGAGCCTCCCAGTCATGTCCGAACCCAGCCTTCAAGGCCGGTGTGTGGCCTCCTCCGTCACAGAGGAGGATATCACAAAGCTCCGGGTGGCAAGATACCTGACCGCAGAAATCCCCCATAGGCTCCCTTCTAAAGGATAGGTTATTCCTACTCCCAAATCCGGCGAGAGGCGTATTCATCTCCCACTTCCTACGGGGGCTAGGGTTCGCTCTCCATCCCTTCATTCACGGACTCATGTTCTACTACGGGCTAGATTTTCCCGATCTAGCTTCAGACTACTTTCTTCACATCTCGGCGTTCATTGTCATGTGCGAGGCCTTTCTACGCATTCCCCCACACTTCGGCTTATGTTTCAAGACCTTTAATGTGAAGCCAAAGGTACTCGAGGGGAAGCAAGTAGAGTGTGGTGGCGCTACGGTGAACAAGCTCACCAATACACTTTGGCCAAAAGGCTCTTTCATGGAAACTTCCAACCTATGGCAGCGGTAGTGGTTTTACATCACTAAACCCCGTGGTACCAAGTGGGCAGCTACACCTGCGTTTCGATCTGGCCCTCCATTACGGCTCACATCATGGATTAATAAGGGGCTGGACTGGGGATCAACTAACAAAGTGCAGACACTACAAAGCCGCGTCAGGAGCCTCCTCGAAAAGGACACCAGCCTCATCAATGTAATCCAGGTAATGCTAGTCCGCCGGGTCCTGCCGTGCCAGTGAGGGCCTCTCCGCATGTGGTAGTTCAATCCGGAAGGACCACAGACCCTTTAGCACTTCTTCAGCACGACACACAGAGGAATGTGGAAGTTATTCTTTAGGACACGAAAACAGTGGCCGGATACCACCGAAGACATCGGCCTCGACTGCAACCATCTGGATACCTCGGTAAGCACTCAACTCCCGAACACAACTTAGTTAAATATCCTGTAATACTAAGAAAACAATCTTCGAACAGGGCTGGATAAAGAAGGCGGAACGAATTAGGTGTTCGTCCCCTCTTCTCGAGGGCTCGGTTAATCCTGTATTAACAAGGATGCTAGCTCTGGTGCCATATCAAGTGCCGGCAAAGGGGGAGAAGGAGGAGAGCAAGAAGGCCAAAGGTGTCCTCCATTCTAAAGGTATACCAGACACTATGTCCGGGGAGATTGGAACTTCCTCTTCCGAAGACAAAAGAGAAGGAGAAGCTGACATCCCTTCCCCCCATGGGAAGAAGAGGCCCGCCTCCAAAGATTTGTAGTTAAAGGCTCCTAAGCGAGGGAAGATGTCCTTGTCGGGTGGTTCGGGTTCGGAAGACGACGTCGCCGCACAATTCTTCCGTAAGGACAAGCCCTTAGCTGAATCATAAGTGAACAAGGGTGTCTCAAACATATCCCGTTCCTTTCTGCTTTCAAGGGTAACATCTAAAATATATGTTTGCAGTCTGGCACGTAGTCTTCCTGAACGGTCCTCCTCCTCGGGGGATCTTCTTTCGGAGATGATGGAAAGTGAGACGCCTCCACAGACCTTCTCGCCCAATAGGGCGGACGACTTTAAGGTGTCATCCTGGAGGATTTCTCCCGATCAACAAGTGGTGCGAGGGACAATGAATACCACACCCGATGGTGATACTTCGGTAGTCCAGGGTCTGGGGCACGCGGCACCATCGGGGACCAATGGGGACCAACAATAAAGGCCCCGGACTATCCGGTTTAAAGTCGAAGACGACTCTAGGGTTGAGTAAACATATCCCTTTGAAGGGAGTCCATACTCCCACCGCCGCTTCCAGGAATCGGGAGGCGCCGGATACATTGATGGACATGTTCCGACATGCATCCATCTCAGAGGAACATCGTACCTTAATGGGTATGGTAGTTGAGAGGATTTTGTCTGCGAGAAGCGGATTGAATGAAGCCTTCACGGGCCTGCTAAGAGGCTTCGAGGCATGCAATGTAATATCTTCAATTGCACTCTACGCGCAAAAATGCACCTGTGTATAGGTAGTAGCCCCTTAGACTCTGGTTGGCGTCCCCAAAAGGTGGCGATCAGAAGATCAAAAAAGATATGCCCAGGAAATAATCTAATTAATTGGAACACACGTTGTTTCATCCATGGCGACTGCCCATTCTACAGAGGTTGCATGTCTAAAGCAGAAACTTGATGTGGTGGATGATGACATCACGCTTATTAACATGTGGCTCGACGAGGCGCAAGGTATGTTTTGGTGCACTCAGTATATGTATGTATAATAATATGAGCACGAAGCTGAGATTTATATACTAAGATATGCATAACTGCAGATAGTGCTGCCGCGGTTGAGACCCTTTGGGCTGAGCTCGTCCAGGCCAAGGAGCAAGCCAGGATGAGCAATGCGGTTGCCAAGAAGGCAGCTGCTGAGTTAAAGGCCGAACAGGCTGCTCAGCGCCAGTGCGAGGAGAGAATATCTACCATGGCGCACGAGCTAAAGGATGCCACTATCCAATGTGAATACCTCGAGAAGGATAACAAAGTTAAAATGGCCAATCTCGACAAGGCCTTACAAGAGGCGAGAGAAGCACGGTCCGAGTCTAGAGCTACTCGGGAGGAGATCCGGCAAGCTGGGGAGATAGCGGCTGGTAAGCCCTTCTTATTACAGACTAAGTTCGGCGATCTGAAGTATGCCCCGCTTAATTAAATGTGGAGTTCTCCAGACGCATTCTTGGACTTGCCGAAGAGTGTCTCCGATGCGGCGTAGTTTTTCCAAGCGCAAGAAGGACATGCAACGAAGAAGCTTTTCTGGTCGCAATTCAACATGCCAAAGGATCCGTTGTTGCTGAACAAATAGATGGCCCAGTGGGCTGAGCTCCACAAAATATCCAGGTCTGCCATGAAGGACGTCATTGTCCGGCTGTGGCCGACTGAGCCAATTCTGAATAGTTATTTTGGTGCAATGACTTGTTGATGCGATGCCGCGTATCGACTCCATTAAGCGGTCAACATGCATTGAAGGTGCACAGATGGCCCTTGCCCGCATCAAGACGTATTGGGCGAAGATGAAGGCCACCAATATTGCAGCAAAGAGTCCACCCAGGGGCAAGGACCATCACATGCCGGAGAATTATTTTGAGAACGTCCTAGAGGGCGACCGCTTGATAGAGGGTCAGTGCTCGAAGGATATGATATTCGAGTGATTATACCGAAATTGTAAAAACAATGATATATTATAGGCTATGCTTTTTGCCTGAAAGTTTTGGTTCCTATTGTGCGGGCGTTTTTGAATAATCTGAAAGTTTACCAGTCGTCGGCTTTGCCCCCCTCGCATATAATACGGGGGTGTTTGTAAAAGCACTTGATCACTCTTGACCCAACGTCTTGGTCCATGAAGGAGGTGTCAATGCAGCGAACTAGGCAATTGGACTATAAGGCTTTAACACTTTCACTTAGCCATAGGAGTTTGACAGTGGGTCTATGATATAGCCCCTGGTATGTACGCGGTTATCCGAATACGGTATGTTACATATATAGCTGACCAGAAGAATGGTCCTTCGTGTAATACAGAATGAATCGCGAAAGATTCTGATAAGTCATCGAGTAGTTGACCAGCTCTCGCCGCATCATGACAGTCGGTTTTCGGCTTTCTCTACTGAGGTGCTTGACCAGATGAACCGGAAACACAATCGCAGTAGTTCTCCCTTTACTATCTTAGCCGATATGACGGAACGTAAGGTAATAAGCATAGGAGCCGGGAAACCCAACTATTGACCAAAGACATGATTCAGAGTTGATGTATATAAGGACAAACTCGTGACGCCGAAGTATGCTATAAAGTTGTTCGGACTTGTCAGCAACTCGTATGTTGCCATATCGAGCCCCTGGCAATTTGTGCCCAGGTGCGTGCATGAAACAACTGAAGAAGCAGAATTCAATTTTTAGAAAAAGCAAATATTGAATATGGACTATGTTCACTGGAATCTGATTGACACGTCAAACACAATCTTTTAGATTATAATGCCACTACCCGAACTATTTAACATGCCGGGGGTCGAAGGTTGAGGAAAAAGGCACTTTACATGTTTGAAATAAAGAGTGCGGTCTACAAAAAATCATTTGGACCTCCTGTCGCACGTCTATGTTGCCTTGCCTCGGCGAAAGGACTCCTTGGCAGGAATAGCCTTTGGTTATCTATACGAAGTTGAACTCAGAAAGAGTCCATAGGATGACCAGGCTTTTGAGTCACCTATCGTAAAAGATAAAAATAGTTAGAAAAAGGGGGAAAAGGCTACGGGAGTGCGGACTGCATTGTAGGCCTGTCTGTATTGTGCCTCCGCCGACGACCAGGGTATTTTAAGTGCATGAATATGTATGCAAGGTACAAACTTCGTGGCTATATGAGGCGAACGACTGAGGCCGAATTGCTAATCCAGCTTTGAGATTGATCGGTCCTGTTTAATAGAGACCAGCGGCTTGATGGCCGATGAGATACGTGGCTTGATGAGGTCACTTTGTACTTTGGCTGCAGCAGCCATAGTATGCTCCTCTGTATGGAGGGAGTGTTCCGTGTTTCCGTTTATGATGATGACACCGCGTGGACCGGGCATCTTAAGCTTTAGATAGGCGTAATGTGGGACCGCATTAAAACAAGCAAAAGCGGTACGCCCGAGCAGTGCATGGTAGGTACTGCGGAACAGGACATCGAAGGTCAAGCCTTCGCTTTGAAAGTTGTTCGGCGAGCCAAAAACAACTTCCAATGTAATTGAGTCCGTGTAGTGAGCTTCTATGTCGGGTACTGCTCCCTTGAAGGTAGTTGTGGTGGGCTTGATTCTTAAAGGATCAATGCCCATTTTACGGAAAGTGTCTTGGTAGAATAGATTAAGGCTACTACCGCCGTCCATAAGGACTTTCGTGAGATGGAACCCATCGATAATTGGGTCGAGGACCAGAGCTGCCAAACCTTCGTGACGGATATTGGCTAGGTGGTCTTTGCGATCAAAAGTGATCGGGCAGGCCGCCCATTGGATAATTTTGGGGCGACCGGATCTATGGCATAGGCATCTCATAGTGCGCGTTTGCGCTTCCCTATAGGGATGTGCGTCACGTATACCATGTTTAATGTTTTTACTTCGGGGGGAAATTGCTTCTGACCCCCGGTGTTCGGTTGGCGAGTCTCTTCGTCGTCGCTGTCACTGGGCGACCCCTTCCCCTTGTGTTCGGCGTTAAGCTTCCCGGCTTTTTTGAAGACCCAACAGCTTCTGTTGGTATGATTGGCTAGTTTATTGAGGGTGCCATGAATTTGGTAGGGCTGATCCAGTATCTTGTCTAAACTAGATGGTCCGTCTCGGTTTGCCTTGAATAGCTTTTTCCGTTGACCGGGTTTGGAGCCGCTGAATCCGACATTGGCCGTCGTGTCTTGCGTTCCTTCATTATTATTTCAATGCTTGTGTTTATTGTGTCGTGGCTTGCCGTTGCCATCTCGAACTTCGGAAGTGCCCGGATCACTGGTGTTGTTGCTTCTATGAGCGAGACAGTTGTCTTCTCCCGCGTAAAAGCGGGTCATCAGAGCGGTAAGGGCTATCATGGATTTTGGTTTTTCTTGACCAAGGTGGCGGGCGAGCCACTCATCTCGGACACTATGTTTAAAGGCCGCAAGGGCTTTGGCGTCCGGACAATCGACGATTTGGTTCTTTTTAATTAAGAACCTAGTCCAGAGCTTCCTGGCTGACTCCCCGGGCTGCTGGATAATGTGACTTAGGTCATCGGCATCTGGAGGCCGGACATATGTACCTTGTAAGTTGTCGCGGAAGGCGTCTTCCAAGTCTTCCCAGCTGCCAATGGAGTTCTCTGGGAGGTGTTTAGCCAGTGCCGCGCTGGTCTCTTTAGTTTTAGTGGGAGGTATTTGATGGCGTGAAGATCATCACCACGGGCCATATGAATATGGAGAAGGAAATCATCAATCCATACCGTGGGGTCTGTTGTCCCATCATATGATTCGATGTTCACAGGTTTAAACCCTTCTGGGAGTTCGTGTTCCATTACTTCATCAATGAAGCAGAGGGGGTGTGCGACGCCTCTATATCGGGCCATGTCGCGACGTAGCTTGGATAGAGTTCGTCTACGGTTTTTGGCCCGGGCGTGATTATGCTTGTCACGTCCGGCTAGATGGCCGTCGTCGTGTGTCGAGGCGCGCCCCCGCGATCCGTAGATCGATCTGGTCCGTCCTGCTCTACTGTCCAGGTCCTGCTGCAGGTCATATGTATATCCCCGAGCTGCTTTATCTCTGCCTTTACGTCGAGGTAGGACGGGCTGATGTTCGGCTTGAGTTTCCACTTTGTCCCGGCCACGTGGTGGTTGATCAGCGGCATTACACGCTGATGGTACGGGCTTAAGTGCCTCGTCATCGAATTGAGGTAGCAATTTGCGCTTCAGGTAAATTTTGGTTGGGCGCTCAAGGCCGTATTCCTCGGCGGCTAGGACATTTGTCCATCTATCATTTAGTAGATCTTGATCAGCTTGAAGCTGTTGCTGCTTCTTTTTCAGGCTCCTTGCAGTGGCAATTAGCCGGCGCTTAAAGCGCTCCTACTCGAGAGGTTCCTCAGGCACAATTAAATCCTTGTTGCCGAGGCTCACCTCATCCTCGGAGAGCGGAAGATAGTTACTGTCCTCCGAGTCATTGTTTATGGCATGTTCATTAGGGCTGACTCGCCCATCTTCTTGTTCGTCCTGTTCGGAGGTTGGCTCAATGGGGTCTTCATTGTCCTCGGCATCGTCTAGAGTATTGTTTTCTCCTGTGCCGGTATTATTGTCTTTTCCGCCGCATGACTTATAGCGGCACTGCTGTTGTCGGTGCTTTGGCTGTATCTTAGGAGGTTTATCCTCGACTGGGTCTTTTTTGTTATCGTTGTTAGCTTCTTTGGGTGTATCCACCATGTACATGTTATACGAAGAGGTGGCCGTCCAACTTTGGTAAACGGCGGGTTTTGGGCCTCCTCTTCTCCAGCACCGTCGTCCATACCGTTGATGTTTTCGGAGTCGTAATCGAGCAGTATGTTAAGTTCTCGACAGTGGCTATAAAGTGGGTGGACGTAAAATTCCCTGCTCTCAGCCCCTAGTCTGGGCTGGGCATAGTTTGGACGTTGCTCCTCTGTAATGACAAGGGATCACACTAAGTCCAGAGCCTCGCTTAAAGGTGAGGTTTGGCCCGAGAGAAGAGAGCATGTGGAGTACGGCAAGAGGGAGATTCCTTGGCCGAACTCACGCGATGCTGACTCCGAGGATTCGGAGCTAGTGTCTGGAGAAGGGTCCGGCTCCATGGTGGCTGCCAGTGACACTACTTCCCTCGGCTCTCCCACAATGGGCCTAGTGGCCGCAGATAGTCCGGCGAGCTCAGGTAGCCTGTCTTCGGACCTGGCGATACGCTCCGGATCTAAGGCCAGAGTGGAGATTGAGGGCGCGAATCCTTGGAAGATCAAGTTTCCTCGGATATCAGCGACATAGTCCAGATTTCCAAAACTAATCTGGTGACCTGGGGCGTAGCTGTCGATCTGCTTTAGATGGCCAAGCGAGTTGGCCCGCAGTGCGACTGAACACAAAGATCTGGCCAGGGAGGAAAACCTCCCCCAGGGCAGCTTTGTTGTAGATGATTGATGGAGCCATCGAACCGTCTGGTGATGACAGAGCGGAACTCTCAATGAAAGCACCAATGTTAGTGTCAAAACCGGCGGATCTCGGGTAGGGGGTCCCGAACTAGGCGTCTAAGGTTGATGGTAACAGGAGGCAGGGGAGACAATGTTTTACCCAGGTTCGGGCCCTCTTGATGGAGGTAATACCCTATGTCTTGCTTGATTGATATTGATGAGTATGAGGATTACAAGAGTTGATCTACCACGAGATCGTAATGGCTAAAACCCTAGAAGTCTAGCCTGTATGATTGTGATTGCCTCTATGGACTAAACTCTCCGGTTTATATAGACACCGGAGGGGACTAGGGTTGTACAAAGTCGGTTACAGAGAAAGGAATCTTCATATCCAAGCGCTAGACTTGCCATCCATGCCAAGGAGAGTCCCATCCAGACACGGGAGAGAGCCTTCTGTCTTGTATCTTCATAGCCCATTAGTCCATCCCATGTCACACAGGCCGGACGCCCGAGGACCCCTTAGTCCAGGACTCCCTCAGCCGCTCCTACGACTGCCACCGTGCCGGGATATTTCCCCTGCCGCCATCGTCTACCCTCCTAGATCTGCTTCCACACCGCCGACAACCATCGCTATTTCAGCACCGCCAAATTCTCAGCAAATGCATACACGGCGCTGTGCCAGAGGCGGTACTCTTTCGTATCTGCTCAACTTATTTATCGCAGCAAGAAAATAGATCGCCACTGCTTTACTATGATTTCTTGTCCATCACTTAGGATCTTACTTGTTAGTTGAAAGCAAACATTGGTTGCGAAGTTGCCTTTGTCCGGTATGCTCCTTCGGATCCACCATGGCACACTCAACACCATACTCGCAATGCTTATGGTTTTCCCGTTTTATATTCCACACTAGTTAAATGACAGTAGACTAAATTTCAAAATTGGGTTAGTCGATTTTTGAGAGGTTACCGGAGTTCGCCGGAGGGCTGCCCCATTATCTATCTTAGGGTTTCGGATGGGGACTGTGGTTATGGGGGGATGTCATCGGGCTGTGGTGGGGCCTCACCGGAGGCAAAACTTGATGCGGGTGGGGGGTGGGGTTTGCTAGAGGGGTGGCCGGGGGTGGAGGAACATCGGAGGTGGTGGGTGGTTCAGGAGAGGGCCGGTGCCAGTGGTTTGGCCGACGACCTGTGTGGTGGTCTTTAGGGGCAAGACTAAGAGGCGAGGAATAAGAAGGGTTAGGAGACGTAGGATCTTCATCCAACCGCCTGAAATGGTCGACTGACCCAAATGACGAAAGTCAGGCGACTTGCATGTAGGCATTCCCATATATTCAGTACTATTATTGTAGGTGCTTGGAGGCGTACGTGCAAGCAGTGCTCCTCAACCCATCAAGCTAAACAACATGCAACTCATAATTCCAAACTTAGTTGCTCAAATACGAATCTGATATGATGCTGACACGTACTAAAATGGAGAATGTTTAATTGACCAGTTAATGTTCCTACTTTACTTTCGAAAAGCAAATGCGCCACATAATGAGGGACAACAGGGAGTTGCGTTCTTTATGCGCTCTGGTTCATCATGTGTGGCCAACCAACATTTTATTATCCAAAATCTGTTGCTCTTCTTTAGCATGCTCCTCTTCTGTTCTTCCTTTGTAAGTACTCTCTTCGTACCTAAATATATGTCTTTGTAGAGATTCCTCCATGGACTACATACAAAGCAAAATGAGTGAATCTACACTCTAAAATGTATCTATATACATCCATATGTGATCCATAGTGGAATCTCTATGAAGATATGTATTTAGGAATAGAGGGTGTATAATAGTTGTATAGTATGTTCTTTGTAGTGAATGGGAGTAGGGACATTTGCAGTGTACAGGTCTATTTGGTCGCCTATCATGGACGCTTTCAACTCTTCGTGTTGGTCTTATGTCGATTGTCATGGATGCTTTCAACTCTTTGTATTCGATCATATGTGTCGCCTTTGAGAGTTAGACTGATAGTAACAGTATTGCGCCTTCAGTTGTAGGGAGCTGGTATTTGAAGTCTTTCTAGCTGTACCAGTAATACTAGCACATATATTCCAGCAAGTTCCACTTTCTTGATTTTACTCCTGATGCTTAGGGTTTTCGCATTATATCTACACTACGATCTGCGTAGGTGCTTTGTGTCCTACTAGCAGTTGTCCACCCTTTAAAGCTAAATAACGCACCAATCATACGTCCTAAGGTTCTTCAAATACGGATGTGATATGATACTGACATTAGCTAATAGACACACATTTAATTGGTTAGCTAATGCTCCCACTTCAGTTTCCAAATGCATGTGGCCACATATAGAGAGACATCATGGAATTGCATTTCTTTGGGCGCTCTGATTCATCATGGGTGGGAAACCAACATTGTATAGAAAGAAGGGGAAACTCAATAATATGCTTCCCCTTCTATTCTTTAACATGTTCCTCTTATGTTCTTCTTTAGTAAGTACAGTATGTTCCTTATCAGAAAGGGGAGCGGGGACATCTGAAGTCGAGAGCTCTATTGGGCCGGTTCTGCTACATGATTTTGCACTTCGAGTTGGTCTGCCATAATATCCCGGAAATGGTGGGAGTCGTGCGGTCTTTGATAGACTAGACTGATAGTAACAGCTGTGCGCCTTCAGATGAATAGAGCTGGCCTCTAGGTGACCGATATGCTGCATATTAGTAGCGGAAAAACCCTGTATTTTCCAGCCAGTTCTGCTTTCCCTATTTATTTATGGTGGTTATGGTGTACCCCTATTATCTACACTACGATCTTCCTACCGGCTCTGCACTCTCGTTATCATGGTTTGGCAATAAACTTTCTATATGGTATATTATAAACCTATCATCTGCCAACTATCCTTACATCTGGAGCTCCCAACAGGGAGCCTATTTTTTGTGTAGTTGTGCCATATTATATTAATCTACTCACCATATTACAACACACATGGGATCTCTCATCAGAATCCAGTGATAGCATACAAGCGTTTATAGGGAGCCCCTATTATATTGCAATATCCTCTGCATTACAAAGATAATCTCACTACTATTTATGTTTTCATGATTTTCATATATTGTACGTAATCACAATGAATATAAGAATGCGCACATCAGAAGAATATTGCAGAACAGTTGAATGGGTAACAAACCTGGCATCAAGGGATTGAGGTCCATTGTGGATGCAATGAAACCCACATGTCCCAACCTATAGATTCGTATTCAGAATATGATCCTAATGAATATTCTGAGATCAAGGAGTCAAAGGCAGATGCCCATCATGTTCACCCAATAAGGTGCATGTTCTAATTTGGCAAGATTTTATTAGTTGCGCATATCTTGCATAAGGTGTCTTGCATTTCTTTTGCTTCATTGCACCACCATCTGCTTAATTTACTCTTGATATATGTGAAGATGCCATCCCATCCATTATCAACACCTATTCCATTTATCATCATACCATATTTTTTCATTCAAATGATATTCTTGTGTTTCAATCATCCAAAAAAAGGTGATTGCGGACCCTGAAGGAGTACAAGCAAAGTCCTTGAAAAAGGTGTGCAACCGGAGAAATCGCATAGCACCCAACGTATAATGGAGATAGAACCAGCGCCACAAAATCTAGGATATCGCAGCTATGTTGGTCGCTGCTTTACTCTTTTGAGTACCTATTGTCCTATAGCTGTCCTTACATTCATACCCGGTGGATTATGTGACATCATTGTGCATTATAGCTTGCTTATCCAGTGTTCGATCCAAATTATCAGATCTATATTAATGCTTAAATTAATGTAGAATAAACCCAATGCTTATAAAGAAATTTAGTTTTGCATTGTTCTTGTAAGTATCTGATGTCCATCATCACTGTACTTATATTTGTCAGCCAGTTCTTCATGTACACTTTGCAGCTTACTTTCCTTTGCCCTCCATTTTCTACACATCAGATCTACATTTACTCTTGCCAAAATTTTGAATAAAACCAATGTTATTGAAGAAGTTTAGCTCCACATTTATCTTGTTAGAGCCTTTTGCATGTATGTTGTATTTACATTTGTACTCTGCATCTTAAGTTAAATAATCGCCATTTGTTCCTATATTTTCACATCTATATTTATGAAGGAAATATGCCCTAGAGGCAATAATAAAGTTGTTATTTATATTTCCTTATATCATGATAAATTTTTATTATTCATGTTAGAATTGTATTAACCGGAAACTTAATACATGTGTGAATACGTAGACAAACAGAGTGTCACTAGTATGCCTCTACTTGACTAGCTCATTGAATCAATGATGGTTATGTTTCCTGACCATAGACATGAGTTGTCATTTGATTAACGGGATCACATCATTGGAGAATGATGTGATTAACTTGACCCATCCATTAGATTAGCATGATGATCGTTTAGTTTGTTGCTATTGCTTTCTCCATAATTTATACATGTTCCTATGACTATGAGATCATCCTACTCCCGAGTACCGGAGGAATAATTTGTGTGCTTCCAAACTACACAACGTAACTGGGTGATTATAAAGGTGCTCTACAGGTGTCTCCGATGGTGTTTGTTGAGTTGGCTAGATCGAGATTAGGATTTATCACTCGATTGTCGGAGAGGTATCTCTGGGCCCTCTCGATAATGCACATCAATATAAGCCTTGCAAGAAATGTGACTAATGAGTTAGTTACGGGATGATGCATTATAGAACGAGTAAAGAGACTTACCGGTAACGAGATTGAACTGGGTATTGAGATACCGACGATCGAATCTTGGGCAAGTAACATACCGATGACAAAGGGAACAACGTATATCATTATGCAGTTTGACCGATAAAGATCTTCGTAGAATATGTGGGAGCCAATATGAACATCTAGGTTCCACTATTGGTTATTGACCGGAGATGTGTCTCGGTCATGTCTACATAGTTCTCGAACACGTAGGGTCCGCACGCTTAACGTTCGATGACGATCGGTATTATGAGTTTATGTGTTTTGATTCACCGAAGGTATTTAGGTGTCCCGGATGTGATCACAGACATGATGAGGAGTCTCGAAATGGTCGAGACATAAATATTGATATATTGGACGGCTATATTCGGACACCGGAAGTGTTCCGGGCGATTTCGGAGAAAACCGGAGTACCTGAGGGTTACCGGAACCCCCCGGGAGAATTAATGGGCCACATGAGCCTTAGTGGAGAGAGAGAGGGCCGACCAGGGTAGGCCGCATACCCCCTCCCCCTCTGGTCCGAATTGGACCAGGTAAGGGGGGCGGCGCCCCCCTTTCCTTCTCCCTCTCCTCCTTCCTTTCCCCCTCCTAGTAGGAGTAGGAAAGGGGAGTCCTACTCCTACTAGGAGGACTCCCCCTCTCCTGGCGCGCCCCACGGGCCGGCCAGCCTCCCCCTTTCTCATATCGTAGCAGTGCTTAGGCGAAGCCCTGTTCCGGTAGGGGGCAGGGGGCACCCTACAACACACAAGTTGATTGTTTCCAGCCGTGTGCGGTGCCCCCTCCACCATAATCCACCTCGGTCATATCGTAGCAGTGCTTATGCGAAGCCCTGTTCCGGTAGCATCATCATCACCGTCATCACGCCGTCGTTCTGACGAAGCTCTCCCTCGACACTCTGCTGGGTCATGAGTTCATGGGACGTCACCGAGCTGAACGTGTGCAGATCGTGGAGGTGTCGTACTTTCGCTAGTAGGCTCAGTCGATCGTGAAGACGTACGACAACATCAACCGCGTTGTCATAACGCTTCCGCTTACGGTCTATGAGGGTACATGGACAACACTCTCCCCTCTCGTTGATATGCATCACCATGATCTTGCGTGTGCGTAGGAATTTTTTTGAAATTACCACGTTCCCCAACAGTGGCATCCGAGCCAGCTTTATGCATAGATGTTATATGCACGAGTAGAACACAAAGGAGTTGTGGGAGTGGGTATATACATATTGCTTGCCGTCACTAGTTGTTTCTTGATTCGGCGGTATTGTTGGATGAAGCGGCCCAGACCGACATTATGCGTACGCTTACGCGAGACTGGTTCTACCGACGTGCTTCACACACAGGTGGCTGGTGGGTGTCAGTTTCTCCAACTTTAGTTGAATCGGATTCAATGAACAGGGTTCTTTCTGAAGATAAAAAAGCAATCAATATATCGCGTTGTGGTTTTTGATGCGTAGGTAAGAACGGTTCTTGCTCAGCCCGTAGCAGCCACGTAAAACTTGCAACAACAAAGTAGAGGACGTCTAACTTGTTTTTGCAGGGCATGTTGTGATGTGATATGGTCAAGAAATGATGCTAAATTTTATTGTATGAGATGATCATGTTTTGTAACAGAGTTATCGGCAACTGGCAGGAGCCATATGGTTGTCGCTTTATTGTATGAAATGCATTCGCCATTTAATTGCTTTACTTTATCACTAAGCGGTAGCGATAGTCGTAGAAGCAATAGTTGGCGACACGACAAGGATGCTTCGATAGAGATCAAGGTGTCAACCCGGTGACGATGGTGATCGTGACGGTGCTTTGGAGATGGAGATCAAAGGCATAAGATGATGATGGCCATATCATATCACTTATATTGATTGCATGTGATGTTTATCCTTTATGCATCTTATTTTGCTTAGTTCGGCGGTAGCATTATAAGATGATCTCTCACTAAATTTCAAGGTATAAGTGTTCTCCCTGAGTATGCACCGTTGCTACAGTTCATCGTGCCGAGACACCACGTGATGATCGGGTGTGATAAGCTCTACGTTCACATACAACGGGTGCAAGCCAGCTTTGCACACGCAGAATACTCGTGTTAAACTTGACGAGCCTAGCATATGCAGATATGCCCTCAGAACACTGAGACCGGAAGGTCAAGTGTGAATCATATAGTAGATATGATCAGCATAGCGATGTTCACCATTGAAAACTACTCCATCTCACGTGATGATCGGACATGGTTTAGTTGATATGGATCACGTGATCACTTAGATGATTAGAGAGATGTCTATCTAAGTGGGAGTTCTTAAGTAATTTGATTAATTGAACTCTAATTTATCACGAACTTATTACCTGATAGTATTTTGCATGCCTATGTTGTTGTAGATAGATGGCCCGTGTTGTTGTTCCATTGAATTTTAATGCGTTCCTAGAGAAAGCTAAGTTGAAAGATGATGGTAGAAACTACACAGACTGGGTCTGTAACTTGAGGATTATCCTCATTGCTGCATAGAAGAATTATGTCCTAGAAGCACCGCTAGGTGACAAACCCGCTACAGGAGCAACGCCAGATGTTGTGAACACGTGGCAGAGCAAAGCTGATGACTACTCGATATTTCAGTGTGCCAAGCTTTACGGCTTAGAACCGGGACTTCAACATGTTTTGAACGTAATGGAGCATATGAGATGTTCTGGGAGTTGAAGTTAATATTTCAAACAAATGTCCGGATTGAGAGATATGAAATCTCCAATAAGTTCTACAGCTGCAAGATGGAGGAGAATAGTTTTGTCAGTGAACATATACTCAGAAGTCTAGGTACCACAACCACTTGACTCAGCTGGGAGTTAATATCCCTGATGATAGTGTCATTGACAGAGTTCTTCAATCATTGCCACCAAGATACAAGAGCTTCGTGATGAACTATAATATGCAAGGGATGGATAAGACGATTCCTGAGCTCTTCGCAATGCTAAAGGCTGCGGAGGTAGAAATCAAGAAGGAGCATCAAGTGTTGATGGTCAACAAGAACACCAGTTTCAAGAAAAAGGGTAAAGGGAAGAAAGGGAACTTCAAGAAGAACAGCAAGCCAGTTGCTGTTCAAGTGAAGAAACCCAAGTCTGGACCTAAACCTGAGACTGAGTGCTTCTACTGCAAAGGGACTGGTCACTGGAAGCGGAACTGCACCAAGTATTTGGCGGAGAAGAAGGATGGCAAAGTGAAAGGTATATTTGATATACATATTATTGATGTGTACCTTACTAATGCTCGCAGTAGTGCCTGGGTATTTGATACTAGTTCAGTTGCTAACATTTGCAACTCAAAACAGGGGCTACGGGTTAAGCGAAGATTGGCTAAGGACGAGGTGACGATGCGCGTGGCAAATGGTTCCAAAGTCAATGTGATCACCGTCGGCACGCTACCTTTGCATCAGGATTAGTTTTAGACCTAAATAATTGTTATTTAGTGCCAGCGTTGAGCATGAACATTATATCTGGATCTTGTTTGATGTGAGACGGTTATTCATTTAAATCAGAGAATAATGGTTGTTCTATTTCTATGAGTAATATCTTTTATGGTCATGCACCCTTGATGAGTGGTCTATTTTTACTAAATCTTGATAGTAGTGATACACATGTTCATAGTATTGAAGCCAAAAGATGCAGAGTTGATAATGATAGTGCAACTTATTTGTGGCACTGCCGTTTGGGTCAGTGTAAAGCGCATGAAGAAACTCCATTCTGATGGACTTCTAGAGTCACTTGATTATGAATCACTTGGCACTTGCAAACCATGCCTCATGAGCAAGATGACTAAAACTTGGTTCTCCAGAACAATGGAGCGAGCAACAGAGTTATTGGAAACCATACATACTGATGTATGTGGTCCAATGAACATTGAAGCTCGCGACGGATATCATTGTTTTCTCACCTTCACAGATGATTTGAGCAGATATGGTATATCTACTTAATGAAACATAAGTCTAAAACATTTGAAAAGTTCAAAGAATTTCAGAGCGAAGTGGAAAATCATCATAACAAGAAAATCAAGTTTCTATGATCTAATCGTGGAGGTGAATATTTGATTTATGAGTTTGGACTTCATTTGAAACAATACGGAATAGTTTCGCAACTCACGCCACCTGGAACACCACAACGTAATGGTGTGTCCGAACGTCGTAACCGCACTTTACTAGATATGGTGCGATCTATGATGTCCCTTACTAAATTACAGCTATCGTTTTGGGGTTATGCTTTAGAGACAGCTGCATTCACGTTAAATAGGGCACCATCTAAATCCGTTGAGACGACACCTTATGAAATGTGGTTTGGCAAGAAACCCAAGTTGTCATTTGTTAAAGTTTGGGGTTGTGATGCTTATGTGAAAAAGCTTCAGCCTGATAACCTCGAACCCAAATTGGAGAAATGTGTCTTCATAGGATACCCAAAGGAGACTGTTGGGTACACCTTCTATCACAGATCCAAAGGCAAGATATTCGTTGCTAAGAATGGATCCTTTCTAAATTAGGAGTTTCTCTCGAAAGAAGTGAGTGGGAGGAAAATACACCTTATGAGGTAATTGTACCTGCTCCCTTATTGGAACGTAGTTCATCACCGAAATCAATTCCAGTGATTCCTACACCAGTAAGTGAGGAAGCTAATAATGATGATCATGAAACTTATGATCAAGTTACTACCGAACCTCATAGGTCAACCAGAGTAAGATCCGCACCAGAGTGGTATAGTAATCCTGTTCTGGAGGTCATGTTACTTGACCATGACGAACCTGCAAACTATGAGGAAGCGATGATGAGCCCAAATTCTGCAAAATGGCTTGAGGCCATGAAATCTGAGATGGGATCCATGTATGAGAACAAAGTGTGGACTTTGGTGGACTTGCCCGATGATCGGCAGGCCATAGAGAATAAATGGATCTTCAAGAATACTGACGCTGACGGTAATGTTATTGTCTACAAATCTCGACTTGTTGCAAAAGGTTTTCGACAAGTTCAAGGAGTTGACTACGATGTGACCTTCTCACCCGTAGCGATGCTTAAGTCCGTCTGAATCATGTTAGCAATTGCCGCATTTTATGATTATGAAATTTGGCAAATGGATGTCAAAACTGCATTCCTTAATGGATATCTTAAAGAAGAGTTGTATATGATGCAACCAGAAGGTTTTGTCGATCGAAAAGGTGCTAACAAAATGTGCAAGCTCCAGCGATCCATTTATGGACTGGTGCAAGCCTCTCAGAGTTGGAATATACGCTTTGATAGTGTGATCAAAGCATATGGTTTTATACAGACTTTTGGAGAAGCATGTATTTACAAGAAAGTGAGTGGGAGCTCCGTAGCATTTATGATATTATATGTAGATGACATATTGTTGATCGAAAATGATACTAAATTTCTGACTAGCATAAAAGGATACTTGAATAAGAATTTTTCAATGAAAGACCTCGGTGAAGTTGCTTATATATTGGGCATCAAGATCTATAGAGATAGATCAAGACGCTTAATTGGACTTTCACAAAGCACATACCTTGATAAAGTTTTGAAGAAGTTCAAAATGGATCAGGCAAAGAAAGGGTTCTTGCATGTGTTACAAGGTGTGAAGTTGAGTCAGACTCAATGCCCAACCACTTCAGAAGATATGGAGAAAATGAAAGGTGTTCCCTATGCTTCAGCCATAGGCTCTATCATGTATGCAATGTTGTGTACCAGACCTGATGTGTGCCTTGCTATCAGTTTAGCAGGGAGGTACCAAAGTAATCCTAGTGTGGATCACTAGACAGCGGTCAAGAACATCCTGAAATACTTGAAAAGGACTAAGGATATGTTTCTCGTATATGGCGGTGACAAAGAGCTCGTCATAAACGGTTACGTCGATGCAAGCTTTGACACTGATCTGGATGACTCTAAGTCACAAACCAGATACGTGTTTTTATTAAATGGTGGAGCTGTCAGTTGGTGCAGGTCCAAGCAGAGCGTCGTGGAGGGATCTACGTGTGAAGCGGAGTACATAGCTGCTTTGGCAGCAGCAAATGAAGGAGTCTAGATGAAGGAGTTCATATCTGATCTAGGTGTCATACCTAGTGCATCGGGTCCAATGAAAATCTTTTGTGAAAATACTAGTGCAATTGCTTTGGCAAAGGAATCCAGATTTCACAAAAGAACCAAGCACATCAAGAGATGTTTCAATTCCATCCATGTTCAAGTCAAGGAGGGAGACATAGAGATTTGCAACATACATGATCAGTACCAAGACTCCATGGGTGTTAGAATCATTATAATGTAATCTAGATTATTGACTCTAGTGCAAGTGGGAGACTGAAGGAAATATGCCCTAGAGGCAATAATAAAGTTGTTATTTATATTTCCTTATATCATGATAAATGTTTATTATTCATGCTAGAATTGTATTAACCAGAAACTTAGTACATGTGTGAATACATAGACAAAGAGTGTGTCCCTAGTATGCCTCTACTTGACTAGCTCATTGAATCAATGATGGTTATGTTTCCTAACCATAGACATGAGTTGTCATTTGATTAACGATACCACATCATTGGAGAATGATGTGATTGACTTGACCCATCCGTTATCTTAGCACGATCATCGTTTAGTTTGTTGCTATTGCTTCTCCACAACTTATACATGTTCCTATGACTATGAGATCATGCAACTCCCGAATACCGGAGGAACACTTTGTGTGCTACCAAACGTCACACCGTAACTGGGTGATTATAAAGGTGCTCTACAAGTGTCTTCGATGGTGTCTTTTGAGTTGGCATAGATCGAGATTAGGATTTGTCACTCTGATTTTCGGAGGTATCTCTGGGCCCTATCGGTAATGCACATCACTATAAGCCTTGCAAGCAACGTGAAATAAGTTAGTTACGGGATGATGCATTACGGAACGAGTAAAGAGACTTACCGGTAACAAGATTGAACTAGGTATTGAGATACCGATGATCGAATCTCGGGCAAGTAACATACCGATGCCAAAGGGAACAACTTATATCGTTATGCAGTTTGACCGATAAAGATCTTCGTAGAATATGTGGGAGCCAATATGAACATCCAAGTTCCGCTGTTGGTTATTGTCTAGAGACGTGTCTTGGTCATGTCTACATAGTTCTCGAACCCGTACGGTCTGCACACTTAACGTTCGGTGACGATCGGTATTATGAGTTTATGTGTTTTGATGCACCGAAGGTAGTTCGGAATCCCAGATGTGATCACGGACATGACGAGGAGTCTTGAAATGGTCGAGACATATAGATTGATATATTGGACGGCTATATTCGGACACCGAAAGTGTTCCGGGTGATTTCAGAGAATATCGGAGTACTGGAGGGTTACCCGAACCCCCTGGGAGAACTAATGGGCCACATGGGCCTTAGTGGAGAGAGAGGGCCGGCCAGGGCAGGCCGTGCGCCCCCTCCCCCTCTGGTCCGAATTGGACAAGGGAAGGGGGGGCGCCCCCCTTTCCTTCTCCCTCTTCTCCTTCCTTTCCCCCCTCCTAGTAGGAGTAGGAAAGGGGAGTCCTACTCCTACTAGGAGGAGGACTCCTCCTCTCCTGGAGCACCCCAAGGGCCGGCCGGCCTCCCCCTTGCTCCTTTATATACGGGGGCAGGGGCACCCTAGAACACACAAGTTGATTGTTTCCAGCCGTGAGCGGTGCCCCCTCCACCATAATCCACCTCGATCATATCGTAGCGGTGCTTAGGCGAAGCCCTGTTCCAGTAGCATCATCATAACCATCATCATGCCGTCATGCTGACGAAGCTCTCCCTCGACACTCTGTTGGATCGTTAGTTCGTGGGACGTCACCGAGCCGAACATGTGCAGATCGCGGAGGTGTCGTACTTCCGGTACTAGGATCGTTCGATCGTGAAGACGTATGACTAGATCAACCGCGTTTTCATAATGCATCCGCTTACGGTCTACGAGGGTACGTGGACAACACTCTGCCTCTCGTTGCTATGCATCACCATGATTTTGCGCGTGCGTAGGAAAATTTTGGAAATTACTGCGTTCCCCAACAATTTACTCTTAACAAAAAGTAGAATAAAGGCAATGCTCTTGAAAAAGAGTGTGTTGTAAACTTCTTGAATTCCCCCCCCCCCATCAATATGGACAAGGGCTTTATAGAGCCTGTCTTAACTACTAATGTAAGTTTTTCCTCCTCGGTCCTTCAAACTTTGTTGTGTATATTTGGATAGCTATGAGTGCAAATGCTATTTATTTTTGTCGTCTACATCAAATTGCTTGTTCAAAGTTTATAAAGAAGAAGTACATAAACATAAGTTTGTCCTTCTCAATTTCAGTCTTTAGTTGTACAACCTAGTTCCTTATTCGTACCATGTAAATTAAACTAAACATAGCAAGTTATCTTCTTTAGCATTATGTGTATGCTTGTGTTCTTGATCTGTAATCCAATGGTGTGGTGACACTACCAACAATAGCACAATGTCACATCCTGCTATGTCTCAACTATGAACAATGCCATATTATATTAATGTTATTTAAATCGTGTCTCTTTATTTACAAATCTGAAATGGTATAAATTGACAGTACACTCACCATTCATGCTTATACCTTGTTTAGAACTACATGTATGCCTGTGTTCTTGATCTGTAATCAAGTGGTGTAACATCCCAATTTTCAATTTGGATGTTAATCATTAGGTCATCATATGCATCCATGATTTATGCATTTTGAATTGGCTTTAATTGAAATTTTGATCCTAGAAGCCTTAAGAAACTCAAGGACCAATCAAGAGAGTTGGAGGTTTTCATTAAAATCCATTTTTGAATTTTTCAAAGTTGGTAATTGGATCAAAGAGGTTTTATTCAAATTATTTTTCCAATTCTTTCAATTTAAATAAATGAGAGAAGATAATATGACTTCTTCAAAATAGCTAGAAATTATTGGAAATTTAATTCTGAATAAAATTATATTTATTTGAACTTTTTTTGAAATTTTATTCGGCTGAATTTTATTAAATTAGGGGAAAATTGCATTTTAGCCCAAAAAATGTTCACATTGTCCCAAATATTAGGAGGGGATAGTGAAAATTATTTCTAGAATTTTAGGATTTATTTTATTTGGATTTTTTCTTTCTTCGCGGTGAAATTATTTTAAAAAAAGTTCTAGACTGAACTGGGCCGAAGGCCTAGCCGGCCCAGCGCGTCGTACGCCTCGTCCCTGAGCGCGGGACAGACTCCCGCTGCCGCATGTCGGCCGAGTCCGGCTCGGCCACGCCCCGCCACTGCCTTACCCCGCCCTCCTCAAAGCCACCGCCCCACCCCGGCCCTTTATAAGGCCGAGGCCCCGGCCTCTCCTCCCATAGGCCGCCGCCCACTAGCCACCGCCACCGCCGCTGCCGAGCCTGGTCACCACCGCCACTGCCCGCGTCGCCGCCCCGCGCTGCTAGCCGCCGCCTCGCCGTCGCCCCGCTCCACCCCACCCTCGCCGGAGTTGTTGCCGCCGCCGCCAGTTTTCTCTGGTGAAGCGCCGAACCGTCGACCGGTATAAAGGAACCGCCGACATGGTTTTTCCGGTTTTTCTTTTATATTCGGTTTATTTTATTAGGTTAGTTATTTAGCAGTCGTTTGTCCGTTAGTATTCGGTAGCGAACAGTTTTCGTTCATTAGGTTTCGGTAGCGAACGTTCGTTCGTTAGATTTTTCTTTTTAGTTTAATTTTTGTCAGGACCCCAATCCTAAGTCACACCGATCTAGCATGTACACTTCATATCACTTTGCGGCCTCACGCACGGTACTCCCACGGGTGCCCCCTTACCTGGCCCGGGACCGTTTGCGCCTTTTGGCTCACGTATATGATAATGTCACTAGCATCCATATGACAGAGAACCCGGGCCGACATGGCTAGTCGTGAACCCAAAGCCGCACCAACCTATGGGGACAGGCATACATGAATCACATCGAGCATGTGAGTCAGCAGCGTGTGAATCCGGGCTGTAGCACTGGGCTAACAGGACTCCGGGAACCCAGGCTGTAGCAGGCTAGGCAGGACTCCGGATGTCACCGCGTGACATTTCCCCGAAGGGGCAGACACAGGAATGAAGTGAAACACATGCCGGCCAGTCAAGTGTCCTGAGCAGTAGTGCTGGGCTAGCAGGACTCTGGTGAACCGGGCTGTAGCGGACTACTATGGCTCATGGAAGCACTAGACTACATTTCCCCATAAGGGAGGCTGCCAAGGATAAACAACTAGATTGTCGGATCCCACACATACCAAGCATTTCAATCATACACACAATATGCTCGATATGTGTAAATACAACATGGCATCACAACATAACTCTACGACTCAAGTATTATTCATTAGGCTCCGAGGAGCGAGATATTACAAACATGGTCACATGACCAACATACAGAGCATACAAGCAACAAGCACATGCGGAAGCTTAACTTGTCTGAGTATAGACAACTACAAATGAAAAAGGCTGAGAAGCCCGACTATCTACCAGATCCTGCCGAGGGCACAAGATCGTAGCTGAGGTATCAAGCTAAGCGTCGAAGCCCATGCGAAACTATTAGCGAGACTGAAGTCTCTCTGCAAAACATAAATTAAGCAAACGTGAGTACAAAAGTACTCAGCAAGACTTACATCAGAACTAGCTACATATGCATCGGTATCAACAGGGGGGGTGGTGGAGTTTAACTCCAGCAAGCCAGCTTTGACTCGGTGGCTATCTTAAACTACGACTGCTAGTAACTCTTTTGAGGTGGCACACATGAGTCCACATATTCACCAATGAATACACCACTATGGATCCGCTCCCGTCTACCTACGAGAACACCATCCATAGCACTCACGCTTATCTTGCGCATTTTAGAGTATCCACTTCCACTTGTCTATGAACTGTTATAGGCAACCCAGAAGTCCTTTACCACGGACGCGGCTATTCGAATAGTTTTATACCCTGCAGGGGTGTACTTCGTCACACATGTTTCCACCACTTAGCGTCTGGACACGACATGTGCTCGGCAGACTTCAAGCGAAAGCCGGCGTGGGTGTAGACCACGACCTGACTAACCGCACAAGTCTCTAGTCTAGGTTTATCGCCTATTCGGGTTCCATCCGCAAGGAAATCTGGCCGGGGTGTCCTCAACGGCCCAAGCAATGTGTACCGAGTCCTGAGATGCCAAACGGGCGCCCGGCATACCTGGCCACGGTGTATCTACCACATCATAGCCCACCCCTAGGGTCAGCACTACGCACGACCACCAACACATAACCTATAAACACTAGAAACTAGTTGCAACTCCTGGACAGCGGACGAGAGGGGTCAGTAAGTCGAGCGGGGTCATATTTCAGGGCCCAATGTGTGGTAGTAGCTGTTTCAGGGATCACAAACACAGAACTCAGTTCCTAAGGACGGTTTCAATGAGACAACCCACCATGTACTCCTACATGGCCTCTCACCGCTACCTTTACCAAATCGTGTTCACACCTTAGCTCACACGTAGTAGGACATGTTCACACACCTCCGATTCATCCCCGATGAATCAGACCTGACACAACTCTATGCAATAGCAGGCATGACAAACAAGCATGAATGAGTAGGCACATCAGGGCTCAAACAACTCCTACTCATGCTAGTGGGTTTCATCTATTTACTATGGCAATGACAGGTCATGCAGAGGAAAGGGGTTCAACAACCGCAGCATGTAACAGTTGAAACATTGTTGTCCTAATACAGTAAAAGAGAGCAGGAGCGAGAGGGTGGGATTGTATCAAAATGAACAAGGGGGTTTTGCTTGCCTGGCACTTCTGAAGATATCATTGGGTCTTCATCAGTGTCAACGATCACAGGGTCGGTACAACGTCTATCGAGAGGGGACAACCACCGGCAACAGAGAAGGAACACAATCAATGCAATGCACAACATGATGCATGATAATGACATGACAATATGTCGTTGATTGAGCTAATGCAACTAGCAACACAATTAAATGAAGTTGGTTTGAACCCAAAGTTCAAATTCAAACTCCACATGTCGTTATTTAAATACCATTCATTTGATTTGTCCTAAATAGTGGCCTTAAGTTGTTCTAACATGCATGAAAATGGTACAGATGGATAGATTGGATTTTTCTGATAATTTTTCATATATAATTTATTTCATTTGGAGTTACGGTTTAATTTCTATGATTTTTAGAAGTTTTGGGCATTTTCTGGAATTTCCTGAATAAACTTAAATCCAGAAAATGCTTTACTACGTCAGCATGACATAGGTGTGACGTCAGCAGGTCAACTGGGTCAGCCAGGTCAAACCTGACCTATGGGGCCCATACGTCAGTGACTCAGGCTGGTTTGGGTGGATGACAAGTGGGACCAGTCAACGTTGACTTGAGCAAAGTCAAAGCTGACACGTGGGGTCCACACGTATTAGTACTAATCTTAACAGAAATTTAGACTAACCTAATTATGCTCGGGGACCCACATGTCAGTGTCTAAACCAACTGTCAGGGTTAATTAGCACTAATCTAATCAAGCTAAAGATTAACAGAGATGGGCCCGCACGTCAATCACCCTGGGGGGTCAAACCCCAGGTCAAACGAGTCAACTTCGCCGGACTTGGTCCACGGCTCGTCGCCGGCGATGCCAGAGACGGCGGAGGCGCTTGGAATCGCAACTCAGGCGACCAAATGAGAGGCGGAGAGGCTCTACGGGGAGCTGACGATCGCGCACATCTAACGGGGCAAGCGGGAGCAGCTGGGGTGGACTGAGCTCGTCGGAAGGGAGCTCGCGGCGGCGGCCGGAGTTTGTCCAACGGCGGTTTGCGCGTGCGTGGCATGTCCGGAGCCATGGATGGTCGGGCTCGACCCGCGGAAGTGCAGCGAGTGTAGCGGTGGTCTTAGACGCGTGCTTGCACGGCCGTGGTCGAGGTGGCGACATGGCCGGCGGCGAGGAGCTATCGGCTCCAATGGCTACGGTGGTTAGATGGCACGGACGAACATGGGGAGAGAGGGGAAAGGGGCAGGGGCTCACGGCGATTCCAGTAGAGGCAACGGCGAGGCCGGGGAGGGGCTGGAGCTCACGAATCCCTGGTAAGTTCGCCGGCGGTCAGAGGTTAAAGACGAGGTTGGGGACGATGCTGCAGGGCTTCTGTCGGGGCGTGGCTCGGTGAGGGGGTGGAGGATGAGGTGGCGGAGCTTCTGGGCGCGTCGGCGAGGCGTGGGGTGGCCGGTGGCCATGGCTACGGCGAGCGGCGGCTGCGGCTGTGCTCAGGTGCGCTGCAAGGAGAGAGTAGAGAGGGGAGAGAAGGAGTGGATAGGCCAGAGGGGTTGGGGCGGTTGCGTGGCGCGTCCAGCTAGCCTCCAGCGTCGGCGGAAGCAGGAGGTGGCTCGGGCACGTGCCGGCATGCGGCGACCACGCGCGCGGCGTCCGACTGGCGGGAGCTGGACGACGACTGGCAGCGCCAGGTGGTGGGCTGGGCCAAAACAGGTGAGGCCCAGGTGAGTGCCAGGTAAAAACCCTCTCTCTCTCTCGCTTTTATTAATTGTTTCTATTTTCTATTTTCTGCAATTGTTTTGTCTTTATTAAAAATGCCAGAGCATTTCCAAAAATCCTGAAAATATTTGTGGGCACTGTTGAAATTATTCCCAACAGCCCTCAACTAGTTTTAGAATTATTAGAGCATTTAAAATATTTATAGGATTTAAATGCCCCAATTCAAGTACAATATGAGTTAATTCAAAAATCCAGAAATGACCTAGAAATATGTTTATCATTTTTGGCAGAGGTTTTTACCTTTATCAGAAATGATGAACATTTCCAAAGGCATTTTGGGATCATTGAGAATATTTCATTGTGATCCTAGTTGGATTTCATTTGGTGCTAGGGTTTGAACATCCCCATTTCAAGTTTAGGCAAAATTTAAACATGATGCACACATGAAGCTAGCCTAGTGCAATGCCAGAAGCTAGGGATGTGACAACTCACCCCCACTATACAAGAATCTCATCCCGAGATTCAGGACGTGAGGTGAGAGGACAAAGGGGATGCAAGGCTTAACACAATCTTCATGATCTAACTGCTTCAGATCGATCTTGGCGTCCTTCCTTTCAAGATCTTCATCCAACATAATGACGATGGACAGGAACTCTACCGGAATCGATCTTCTCAAAGATCGGGCAACTCAAGATCAACTCTTGGGGTGAGATATAAAACATCTCTCGAGCTGAGACATGAAACATACATCCAGGGGGATGGAGTGTAAAAGATGACGAAGGTTCACTAGGTAGACAACAATTTCACGCTTAAGGAGGTGGTCAACGGTTGTCAACGTAGCGAGGAGTTGAGTTGCCATGATACCATAACGAGACATCTTAGAAGAAGGTGACTCGCAGAAATATTCCCTTAAGTGGCAAAAAGAATTACTTTTGATTCAGAGATCATTGAAACTCTTCATACCAGCCTAGGGAAAATCACAACAATCGTTTGGCGGAATACGAAGGGATGGCATACCCGGACTAGGATGGATGATGTGGACTACCTTGTTGAAGACAATGCAAGGGATGATTTTGCTTGCGCGTGCTCTCAAGAACTTGAGCATTTCCATATTCATCAAGGTTCTACCAACATCTGTGGCAAGGATCCTGGCAACACAACATACTACCATGATGACTAATGATGGATGATGCGGATACAGAGGAAGATAACACCTTCTTAGACTTCCCCTTAGCGAGGCTAAGGAAACAGAATCTGGATGATCGACCGAGAGACATTTAGCATTCCGCTTCTAATGTTCTCCTTGATGTGCTAGCGTAATCCATTCATAGATATGGTTTGATATCTAGAACATCAAGTAAAAGGTCGGACTTCGGGAACACAAAAATCCATAAGGAACAACTATTGGAATAAATTATACGAGATCCTTATAGGTAGGTGGCCATCTTTCTCCATCAAGATACTACAATAATAAGTCTTCCGGTTGGGTGTGTTGGCCACAACAACCACTTTACCCGGTTACCGAGAGACCAATATTATAGCTCTTGAGAAAACGTCCCAACCATCACATCTGCCTGAGATTCAGATTTGGTTGGTGTCAGGATATTCCAGACTCATTGAGTCTAGAAAGAAAAATGATAGTTTGCAACATGAATCGACGAAACAATGTTGCGAGATTCTCGGGAAATGGACTACGATAGTAAGCTCCAAAATATGAGTTGGTTTTGCTACAAACAGGTGAACACGTTGTCCGAGACAAGCATGACCACATGGTAGTCTTATAATAAAATACTACCAAGTTCAGGTTGGGGAACCATAATTAATGATATTGAAGTCTCCGCGCGGAAGTCTAAAGGATTAACACTTTAGAACAGACTCCTTTATCTTGAACAAATCAATCAATGGCTTGGTGTGCTAGGGATGCGTATAGAATGAAGATGATCAGTCTATCAGACCATAGAATACTTCGCACATGCATGACTGACTTGGGATGATTCCAGAGGAAGCAAAACAAACTTTCTCGAATTCACGGCGGCAACTTACATCAAATGCACGTGAATCAAAGGAAGTCACTTCTTTCATCCAAACATATACTTCATGAACGGGCATGAAGAAAATTCTTACACAAGTTTCCAACACTAGCTGGATGTTCAACACAAATCATGGAGGAGACAAAATGCTGCTGATGGGCTCAATAGCTACTCATCAAAATTTCCATATCACTGGACTTCCACCATTACGTGAACAATGTGATAGTATTGGTCAGACCAAAAGATGTATTGGTGTATGCTCGAGGAGTCAACCAAGAGTAAGACAACATTACGAATATCGTTGGTACTGATTTGATTTGAGGATAGCCCACACTCAAATCAAAGTTCTGACAAGAAACAGATCCAACAACCGATCACGAGGAACAATCGATGAAGATATCATCTTTCTTCAACTAACACACAAACACAAGGATATCCCTTTGGATTGAACTAAGTGGATTACGATTTTATCTTCCAACTCTACAAGTTGTTGTTTAGCTCGAGCGACTAGTTCAGGGTATCCAACACAGATTCTTGGAGAAAAAGGGTGGTTTGCAAGAAACCAACTTGATCACGAACTCAACAAAGTGGTCGGGTGACAACCTGGTAATACTTCCGAGAAGATATTCGGAACATCACGAACCACCATATGTCTCTAAGCTCGAGATCAATCTTGCTTGTCAAGGCAAGACAACATGATCAGAAGAGCAAGGGATTCAATCCTAACTCAAAGATCGAGGAGTTCACCAGGAAATATGGACTAGGTAGCAAGATTAATCTTAGAATGATAGTTCAATAACCAACACGCTAAGAATGAGAATATTGTCCATTTACTACCAAGCAACGAGTTGCTCGGAGTACTGATTTCACACATCACGATTGACTTGTCGGCATTCCGGTTACAATAACACGGAAACCAAGGAATGAAAAATGATGGAAAGAAGTATCACTGCGTCAAGAATGTATAAGAGATGGTGCAATTCTCATGACATTCCTGGCAGAAAGTGGGTAATACTTCAGGGTAGTACATAACAAAAACTTGATTGCATTTGATCTGCGGAATACAACTGCTTTGACCCAATCCTGGATATGGATGAGGTATTGGAGTTTGTTTCTCCTAGTCATTCTAAAATAAAATGGCTTAACATACCACAAGAATAATAAGCATTGATAACATGGATGCACAATTACTCCTAACTATCAATTGATAGGTGATAGTCAGAATACAAATGAAGAGGGACAACTCAAGAGGACATATATCTTTCTGAGTTGTGGATGCATAGATTAATATGTCGAACCAAGTTCAACAAGTTTCTTCCAGATAACCCATGCAGGAAGGTAGGACTGGCAGAATCACAATTATGAATGGAGAACTCCTCAAGAGTACTCTGATTGTGATACTTTGGTTCAAAGAACTTCTGCCTTAATGGTTCATGGTATTTGGAAGAAAGAAATACCACGGACCTCGAGGACTGTCGCAAGGTTACTAATATCCTAAAGGAACGAGCAAACACTATCAACAGGAGGTAAGTAGGGTGAATCTCGGGTTCAAGAACCCAGGAATAGAATACCTACTACTAAATGGCATCACGAGATGCTTTCGAGAATGGTGGCCAGAATCATCACACCGGAACACAAAACATGGCTAGATTACTAGGTGACTCCCTAAAACACCTAGGGTCATAATAATAGCTCCAACGTATATGTCGAGGCAACAGAGTACCTCAACTCACCGATAGTGTGATTAATCTGGCCCAAATGGACATCAGGAACAGGAGGAAGGGGTTTGCAAATGCATCAGACTACTTAGAAACCTGGGATGACTCGGACATCATAAGGGCTGTAAATGCTCAAAAAGATTTGAGACATCCTGCAAAATGGTGGCATAACCACTCAACAACACAATATCAATGTTCCGAGATCATCTGTCAACATACAGAAGTAGTAGGAACGGAACTGAGGTGTAACGCCCTCGATGCGGCTATATCTCCCACGTGTCGAAGCACGACTTAGAGGCATAACCGCATTGAAAGCAATGTCGCAAGTGAGGTAATCTTCACACAACCCATGTAATACATAAGGGAAAGAGATACATAGTTGGCTTACAACCGCCACTTCACACAATACATGAATAAAGCATTACATCATCCAAATACACTCCAGGTCCGACTACGGAACCAAAATAAAAGAAGAACCCCAAATGCGACAAGGTCCCCAATCGACCCCAACTGGGCTCCACTACTGATCAACTAGAATGAAACAACACAAAGGACAAGATCTTCATCGAGCTCCTCCTTGAGCTTGGTTGCGTCATCTGCACGGTTCAACGGCACCTGCAAGCCGGTTTCGGAAGTATCTGTGAGTCATGGGGACTCATCAATCTCACACCCTCGCGATCAAGACTATTTAATCTTATGGGTAAGGTAAATGTATGAGGTGGAGCTGCAGCAAGCAACTAGCATGTATGGTGGCTAATATACACCAATGAGAGCGAGAAGAGAAGGCAAAAGCACGGTCGAACAACTGTGATCAAGAAGTGATCCTAGAACAACCTACGACAAGCATTACTCCAACACCGTGTTCACTTCCGGACTCCGCCGGAAAGAGACCATCACGGTTACACACGCGGTTGATGCATTTTAATTAAGGTCAACTTCAGGTTTTCTACAACCGGGCGTTAACAAATTCCCATCTGCCCATAACCGCGGGCACGACTTTCGAAAGTTCAAATCCCTGCAGGGGTGTCCCAACTTAGCCCATCACAAGCTCTCACGGTCAACGAAGGATATTCCTTCTAGCGGGAAGACCCGATCAGACTCGGAATCCCGGTTACAAGACATCCTCGACAATGGTAAAACAAGTCCAGCAAGACCACCCGCTGTGCCGACAAATCCCGATAGGAGCTGCACATATCTCGTTCTCAGGGCACACCGGATAAGCTAAGCGTATGGGAGCCAACGTAACCCAAGTTGCCAAGGGACGGCCCCGCACGGTGCTCTGGGTTGGACCAACACTTAGACAAGCATTGGCCCAGGGGGGTTAAAATAAGATGACTTTTGGGCTGGCCTAACCCAAGGGAAAAAGAGGCAAGGTGGCAAATGGTAAAACCAATGTTGGGCCTTGCTGGAGGAGTTTTATTCAAAGCGAACTGTCAAGGGGTTCCCATTATAACCCAACCGCGTAAGGAACACAAAATCCGGGAACATAACACCGATATGAAGGAAACTAGGGCGGCAAGAGTGGAACAAAACACCAGGCATAAGGCCGAGCCTTCCACCCTTTACCAAGTATATAGATGCATTAATTAAATAAGATATATTGTGATATCCCAACAAGTAAACATGTTCCAACAAGGAACAACATCTCCATGTTCAAACAAGGAACAAACTTCAATCTTCACCTGCAACTAACAACGCTATAAGAGGGGCTGAGCAAAGCAGTAACATAGCCACACAACGGTTTGCTAGGACAAGGTGGGTTAGAGGCTTGGTTTAACAATATGGGAGGCATGATAAGCAAGTGGTAGGTATCGTAGCATAGGCATAGCAAAAGGGCGAGCAACTAGCAAGCAAAGATAGAAGTGATTTCGAGGGTATGGTCATCTTGCCTGAGATCCCGCAAGGAAGAAGAACGAGTCCAAGAAGAAGTCAAACGGACGTAGACGAACGGGTCCTCACAAACGCGACGTGTCGGAACCAACCCAAAGAAGCAAACACCGGAAAGAAGCACACAACATAGTGAACAACCAACACATGAACATGATATGATATGCGGGATGCGGTATGCGATGCATATGCATGATTCGCAAATGAATGATGGAACCTGGCCTCAACTTGGAAATCCAATAGTGCCACTGGAAAGGTGAGGTGATTTCGGTTGAAATCGATATAAAGATCACCGGAATCGGATGCACGGTTTGGAAATGGCAAGCAAAACAAATATGGCATCGGTCTGCGATAACCAGCAAGTAGCCATCTAAATGCAACAAGATAAATATGTTATAGCACTCAAACATGGAAACAAAATACATGGCAGGGATCCACTCATAATGCTTGAAAAAATATGAACACTGAGCTACGGCTAATTCATCCATTAACAGGTTCAAACAAGCATGGCAAAAGTGCAAATGATAAACAGGTTTCAGACTTTGTGAAATTAACACAAGCCTGGAATTTCAGATCAGGTAGCACACTTTAGAGCATGAAAACTATATGCTACACGAACTTAACATGGCAAAGCAAGGCACGACATGAAGCTACTCAAAGCACTTAACAAAAGTCCCTTAGTGACCTTGATCCAAAAGGGATCAGATAATACAATTGCAAGCATGTGAACATGGCAAAAACATAATCAAGTTACAGACTTTGCGAAAAACTGGAGCATGCAAATCAGATAGCGAGTAGGCATGTTTACGAGCTCGATGCACTCACTACAGAGCAAGTCATGACAATCTAAGCATACACCCATCAAGAATACACATTATACAAGCTAGACATGGCAAGAGCAACAACATAGCATGCATGGATCAACTACAACATCCTCGGCAAAATCGCTAACAAGTAGACAATCTGCCCAGATTCACGAAATAGCCAAAAGTAGAGCTCGATTGACTCAATCTAGGTTGCTCCATAATTGCAAACAAAGATATGGATGGATAGAGCACCACAAGATTAGCAAATCATCCTTATTGATCATCCTCAAAAGAGGCACGGATCACTAGGAAACAACATGAACATATGGCATATTGATAAAAAACAGATCAAGGACTTGGTGAAATCCTAAGTCCCTGAAATCAGCATTAACGAATGCACCACTTTGCAAGCTTGTGATAGACACCACACATATCACAGAAATACATGGATAACACCCCTGTAAAGATGGCAAAACATATAACAAAACTCATGTAAAGCTCAGGAGCATATCATGCACACATTAATCATGGCAAAAATGACAAATAGCTATTTGGTGCAGCAGATCTGACAATTAACTCAAATAGCACCCTTCCAACAGCATTTCGGGCATCAAGATGAACTCAAATGAAAATTACGCAATGAGATGAAATGATGTGCTCTCCGAGACGAAAATTTTGATATGCTATACACGCAAAACGGAGCAACAGATGCAAAGTTACGGCATGATGAACATGGGCATATGAAACTGGAAATCTCGGGGACTTAGTAGAAATTACCACCTCCAGATCTAGGGTTTGGGCAGCGCGCGAACCGAGGCGGTGGAGGATCTCGCCGGATCCGCGCCGAGAAGACAGAGGCGGCGGCAGGAGGTCATCCCGGCCGGCGTCGAGCTAGGCGACGGCGGAGGTGCGCCGGGGTGAGGTCGCCGGCGCCGGAGTTTGCGGCGTTGGGGCGGTGGTCTGGCAGACGGCGCCGCGGTGGCGGTGGCCGGAGCAGCGATGAGGCGGCCGGTCGGCGCGCCCCGGCGGGCGGCGCGTGCCTCGGGAGGCCGCGGGCAGGCGCGCGGTCGCGCTCGGGCCGGGCGGGCCGGCCTTGGGCCCGCAGGGCCGCGACGACGCAGGCGAGGAGAGAGAAGGCGGCGAAGACAGGTGGCGAAGTGGGATTCGCTGAGGAGGGTGGCGCGGAGATGTCCGGCGGCGCGAGGGTTTTTGTCTGGGCGCGAGGTAGAGGAAGGCTAGGGTTTCATCCGCGAATTTCGGGAGGGGAGCACATATATATAGGTAGAGGGAGCTAGGAGAGTCCAAATGAGGTGCAGTTTGCGGCCACGCGATCGTGATCAAACGACCGAGATGATGGAGGAGGTTTCGGTGGGTTTTGGGCCACTTTGGAGGGGTGTTGGGCTGCAACACACACGAGGCCTTCTAGGTCTCTCGGTTAACCGTTGGAGTATCAAACGAAGTCCAAAAGGCACGAAACTTGACAGGCGGTCTACCGGTAGTAAACCAAGGCTGCTTGGCAAGTCTTGGTCCAATCCAGAAATGTCTAACCCCCACACTCGAAAGAAAGGTAGAAAGGACCACCGGAGGAGATAGGAGCGCCGGAATGCAAAACGGACAACGGGAAAAAAGCTTGGATGCATGAGACGAACATGTATGCAAATGAAATGCACATGATGACATGATATGCAATGCATGACACGCAAGCAATGACAAAGCAACAACAGCGAATAAGCGGAGGACACCTGGCACATCGGTCTCGGGTCGTTACAACACTCCACCACTATGAGAGGATCTTGTCCCGAGATCTAGAATGGCACCGGAGGGACAATGGAAGAGAGATAGGAGAGGTAAAACTAAGTTGCTCCTTTGACAAACGAGTGAGACCAAAGAACCTTTAAAAGGTTAAGCCATTTCGAGAAAAGAATACAACGGAGATGACAAATTTGAAAACACTCCGTTAGAAAAGAGGGACAAGGAAGAACTACTTCAGGCAGCACTCTGATTGAAAGGAAATGAAGACTTGATAAAATGAGAGAGCTTGAGCAAAAAGGGAGACAACACTCCGGTTAAATGGATAAACCAAGAAAAGAACAGGATCCTAACAAGAACAAGAAGAAGGTTTGAAGAGAGCAGCAACACAATGCCTCCGGAACAAAAGTAAGAATGGAATGAACGAAGGGAAAAACGAGAGCACGCTTACAAAAAATGCTAGAACGGAATTATTGGAAAACCAACAACGAAAAGAATAATCTTGATATGGCCTTATGGAATACATCTCAAATTATGAGGTGACAACCTGCCACTCATGGTAAGAAGAATTGGATTGATATGAACAAGGAGACGAGAAAGTATTTCACCGGGAGGATAAAAGAAGAACTTGGGTCATTTATAAACACCATAATTAGCAACCATCCTTAGGGAAAGCTTTAGGTGAAACATGACACAAGATAACTCCAATGAAGAGGTTGATGGGTTTAAATATCTCATTCCTGACAACTTTTGAATCATGAAACATGAAGGGAAATTGTCAACAATGACATAACACCACCTCAAAAGATAAGGCAAAAAGAATTGCACTCCGGATTGCAAGATGAAGAAAACTTGAGCTCCTCTGAAAAGAATCTGGATGAACACTTGGTGAAGGAATTAAATCCTTGATGAACCATCATGTAGAACCTTCATGAAGAACTCCGGTAAACAAAAGAATGATCAAATGGAAAGAAAGAGAAGTAGAAAACACAAGGTGAATCCTTGTACCGATTTAGATAAATTTCCGTGGTGAAATAATTGAAAAGTTGGAACTCCGGGAAAAAGAGGAGATGAAACAATTGAAAACCGAGAGCTTGATGAGCCTGCGGAATAAGAAATTGAATTTACTCGATGAAACAAGAATAAGAATTATATTATGCTTATCCTTCACCAATTTAAATTGATGACAAGCAATGGATCGCATACGACTTATTCTCGTAGAAAGGATTTAGATAGATATAGCGTCAACTTGAGAATGCCTTCAACGAAACACCGGTAGAATTGAAAAACATGAATGAATTGATAAGGAAGAGAAATCTTGGACGAACCACCGTAAGAATTAAAAATGAACAAAGAGAAGATAAAGAAACACCGGGAAGAATTATAAAATGAACGAAGATGCTTGAGAGGATTTAGATACATGAGAACGAAGAGATCATGAACTGATTAGAGGATATTTGATTGATGCACCGGTAAGATTTGGAGAATGTAAGCTGCTAGCTGAAATGAATAATAATGAGATGATGGCCTCCGGAGAATCAGACTGAAAAGACTCCTGAATTTGCACTGGATGGGTGAAAAGAAATCTCACAATCGAAAACAATTATGAGAGGATGTTATCAAGCTTGAACTACGCATCTCTGAGAGAATGGTTAAGATTTTGAGGAAAACTCTTCTTCGATCTTCAAAATCCGAGAAAGACGATGAGAAACACCACCATGAATTGTTGAGGCACTCCGGAATGAAGAATGGAAAGGTTGATCCAACGATGAAAAGAATTTGAAAGGTCTTGGGGAAAAACATAAGACTGATGATAATACATTCTTACGTGAAACTTTGAAATGTATTTAGGATAGCTCCGGTAAAATTAGAAGAGCCAGGTAAGATCCTGGGAAAAGACCTGTGGGTTATGGGCCCACTCAAGAGAAATACCGTTGAAATGATTTAAAAGAGAGGTTGCACCGGTTGAATTAAATGGCTTGAATGAGATAACAATCTCGAAAGAGCTTGAAAGGATTACGAAAGCAGAGTGGAAACACGAATCTTCTGAGATATCTTGAGCACTCCGAAACAATAGAATAGCGAGAAGTGAATGAATATGAGGAGCACCGGCATGATAGGGTATTTGAAACGAGGAGAAAGATATGATCATGTATCGCCCTCGATGCGGCTATAGCTCCCACGTGTCGAGGCACGACTTAGAGGCATAACCGCATTGAAAGCAATGTCGCAAGTTAGGCAATCTTCACAACATCCCATGTAATATAGATAATAAAAGGGGAGATACATAGTTGGCTTACACTCGCCACGTCAATCAAAGTACATAAATAGCATTACAACATTCAAACACTCATGGCCCGACTACGGCACCAAAATAAAAGATAACCCAACATGCGACATGGTCCCGATCACCCCAACTGGGCACCACTACTGATCATCAGGGAAAGACACGTAGTATTAGCGTGAGTCCTCGTCGAACTCCCACTTGAGCTCAAGCGCGTCATCTGGAACAGAATCATCGGGCCCTGCATCTGGTTTGGAAGTAATCTGTGAGCCACAGGGACTCAGCAATCTCGCACCCTCGCGATCAAGACTATTTAAGCTTAATAGGTAAGGCAAGGAAAATATGTGGAGCTGCAGCAAGCGACTAGCATATATGGTGGCTATCCTGTTCACAAAAGAGAGCGAGAAGAGGAGGCAAAGCGCGAGCGAGTAACTAGAGGGCATCCTGCGGCAAGCATTATTCCAACACCGTGTTCACTTCCCGGACTCCGCTGAGAAGAGACCATCACGGCAACTCACACAGTTGATTCATTTTAATTAAGTTAAGGTTCAAGTTATCTACAACCGGACATTAACAAATTCCTATCTGCCCATAACCGCGGGCACGGCTTTTGAAAGTTCAAATCCCTACAGGGGAGTCCCAACTTAGCCCATGACAAGCTCTCACGGTCAACGAAGGAATAGACCTCCTCCCGAAACGTTCCGATCAGACTCGGTATCCCGGTTCTACAAGACACTTCGACAAGTTAAAACAAATCCAGCAACACTGCCCGAATGTGCCGACAAATCCCGATAGGAGCTGCACATATCTCGTTCTCAGGGCACACTCAGATGAGCGCTCCATACAACCAAAACCAAACCTCGAGTTTCCCCGAGGGGGCGCTGCACACGACTCTAGTTTGGATCAACACTCCATCTTCTCTTTTTGTTTTCTATTTTCTTTTATTCTGTTTTGAATTAGTAAAAATACTAATCCATTTTGTAAAATCCTGAAAATAATGGTGGGCAGCGTTTGGATTATTTCCAACAACCCAAAACTAGTTTCAGAATTATTAGAGCATTTAAAAATATTTATAGGATTTAAATGCTCCAATTCAAATATGTATGAGTTAATTCAAAGATCCAGAATGTCCTGGAAATATAATCATCATTTTTGGCAGAGGTTTTCGCCTTTATCAGAAATCATGAACATTTTCAAAGGGCATTTTGGGTTCTTTGAAAAAGATTTTGGATTGAACCTAGTTGAGTTCCATTTGGTGCTAGGGTTTGAACATCCCCATTTCAATTTAAACAGAATTTAAACATGATGCAACAAGATGCAAAACACCAGGCAGTACCATAAGCTAGGGATGTGACATGCTAGCAGATGTAGGGGAAAGTAGGTGGTACTATCTACCCAGACTAAAGAGTTGATGCTTCAGAAAGACTATGTCTCGATCTTCCGATCATGGATGTGGTCGAGTCTTGTGGGGAAAAGTGTGCAAACCTCTGCAGAGTGTATAAACTAATCATGGTTAGCCGTGTCCTCTGGTTATGGACATCTTGAGTATCTGGTATTTGAATTATTGATTGATCTCATCACTTTACTTAATGAATTTGTTGGGTTATTAATATTATTTCAGGGTTGAGTCGGAGGAACCTTCTCAATAATGACATAAACTTGGTATTTAAATAAAATCTATTCCTTTGATGTAGGGAAAAATTAGCTTTATGCAAATGTTAAAGTTAGAGCCTCCACCAGCCAAATATGCATGTAGTGATAGCTATTATTCCATCATTTTTCTCTATAGTGTGATCTTGCCAGCATATTCCATGTGCTGACCTACATGGCTGCAACGTATCATGTTGCAGAATTTTCAGACGAAGAGTAAGGTGTGATAGGTCGTTGTCATGCACTCAGTTTTGTCGTGGAGTTGGATGGACTCATTTATCTTTGATGCTTCCGCAAGTTATTTAGATGGCCTTCAGCCATATTATTGTAATAAGTGCTCTTTTTGAGTCACTCGATTTAATAAGTGTGTGATTGAACTCTGTTATAAATCCTTGAGTACTGTGTGTGTCTGCAATACCGATCCAGGGATGACACTTAAACACAAAGACTACAGTCCATTGGGATCGGGTCGCTAAAAGATGGTATCAGAGCACACATTGACTATAGGACGTGACCACTAGGAAAAGCCATAGGATAATCTTCTCTACTCATTTCTAACTATTATCTATTTGTACACTATAGATGACAGACCCAAGGAACAAGTTCACTCAACCGGATGATGACACCCCTTTCGGACGACACTTGAAGGAAGTCACTAGGTAGCTGAACATCGACATACCAAGCTTCACCGGAACCTTCACTGCTACTTTACCAGAAGAGGAGCGCTGGATGATTCAAGTTCATGTTCCAGGAAGGATGTTTGCACCAATTATCGAGCCCATGGACTTTTCCTTTGACGCACCCACCTGGAGTTTAGGAAAGAGCATGGCCGCCCACATCGCAATTGGAATCATAGGAAAGGTGTACAACGAGGATCTTAAATACACCACCTACCAGATATGTGGACGCCGAGATGAGCAATGAGAGATGATTCGCACCAGGAAGGATAAATCTATTGCAGCCTACATATAGGAGTTGAACCAGCACATTCACGTTATGAGAACCAGATGTGCGCTAACATGATAGATATGAAGAAAGTGATGACCCGGAACATGGAGCTAGAAGAGGAAATCAAGGCTACACGTCATGGATATGAAGAAGAAATTTCTGTACTACTGGAGAAGAATGAAGACCTGAAGAAGAAGCTAGGAATACCATTGGTGAAACCCGAGCATGGAGTGGACATTCGTTCTAAAGACTACATCATACTAGATGACACAGAGTCTAACCCCGACAGCGATGATGATTATGAAGACGAAGCTGGAGCAAACATTATGGAGTCTTCCACCGATCAAAATTTTTAGTCGACCACCAAATCACTATTAGTATTCCTCCAAGTAGTTAGAAATCATTGCGAGATCTTGTAATAGTAGCTAGGTCAATTGTATGAATCTTGTTTGAATTGAGTGGTGTGATATGAATGTGTTTGTCTCATATGCATATGGGTAGTGAAATATCTCTTTAGACCTTACTTTATTCTGTTCTCACCCCTCTAAACCTATCAGATGCCTCTGAGACGTGACCCCAGATTCGTTTTCTCGCTGGAGCTCACTTAGTTGATCCAATAGCAGAATGCCTTGATGCAGTTGCTAGTCCAGAACCAAGGCAACAACAACAACAACAACAACAACCCACCGCCACCACCCCCAGTTGACAACTTAGCCCGTTTCCTAAGGTTGAATCCGCTGGTGTTCTCTAGTAGCACCGAGCCAATTGTTGCCGATGACTGGCTCCGCAAGATTGGAAGGGAGCTGACCATCGCAGGTTGCACAGATGCTGAGAAGGTGCACTTTGCCGCACATCAACTTGATGGACGCGCATCCTCATGGTGGGAGAACTACACCGCCACTTTCCCCGTGGCCAATGTCACTTGGGATCAGTTTCAGCAAGCATTCCGCACTGCACATGTCTCAACTGGAGCCATGAGTATGAAGAAGCATGAGTTTCGCAACTTACGCCAGGGGAATCGTAATGTGGCGCAATATGTGGATGAGTTCAGCAAGTTAGCATGCTATGCCCCAGATGATGTGGCCACAGATGCCGCGAAGCAGGAGAAGTTTCTTGAGGGGCTGAATGATGAGCCGAGTATGCAGTTGATGGTGCCAACCTTCACTAACTACCAGGAGTTGGTAGACAGGGCCCTCATGATTGAAGACAAGCAGCAGCATACAGAGAGCCACAAATGGAAGTATGGACAGGGGAAGTACAACTCTGGAGCTCAGCAGAAGCCTCATTTTACCCCGTACTCGGGAGGACACACCCATCATAACCATGGAGGCCATTCTCACAAAGGAGGAAGTTCACACAACCACAGTGGCCCTAAGAATGGTAATGAGAATCGAGGAAACACCTGTCAGAACTGTTCCAACCCCGCTACACCTGCCAAGAAGGATCTAAGTCACATTACTTATTTTAAGTGCGGGAAGACTGGACACTACGCCACCGAGTGTCCTGAAGCAAAGAATGGAAATGGGAATGGAAGCTCAAGGAAGAAGCCAAATACCTTCACCAGAGGTTAGGTGAACCACATCAACATGGAGGAAGTTGAAGAGCAGCCTGACGCAGTGATTGGTAAGTTTTTGATTAAGTCATTTACCGCCCTTGTTCTTTTTGACACTGGTGCATCACATTCATACATATCAAGGGGATTTGTGGACAAGTTTAAATTGCCAACCTTAGCCCTTAGGTCACCCATGTTAGCAAGCTCACTAGGAGCGGGGTATATGGCCAGCCGATGGTGTGATCGGTTGCCATTGACCATTGGTAAGCATGTTTTCCGCTCAGACCTTATTATTTTGAAATCACAAGGATTGTATATAATACTAGGCATGGATTAGCTATCGAAGTATGGAGGAAACATTGATTGTGCTAGTAAGTCAATTCTCCTCACCAGCCCAGAAGGTAAACAGATCAAGTATGTGTCTAGGCATGCCCCAAGGAGGATTCAAGTAAATTCACTCTCGGGAGTTGTTCAAGAGGAAGTGCCAGTTGTGAAGGATTATCCAGATGTATTCCCAGAGGAATTACTAGGCATGCCACTAGACCAAGACATAGAGTTTTTGATCGAGTTGTTACTAGTTACCGAACAAATATCGAAGAGACCGTATCGGACGCCCGCAAATGACTTGGAGGAGATAAAGAAGCAGATTAAGGAGTTATTGGACAAAGGTTATGTTTGGCCAAGTTCATCACCGTGGGGAGCCCTAGTGCTTCTAGTTGAGAAGAAGGATGGATCCTTGAGAATGGTTGTTGATTATCGTGCATTGAATGAGGTGACAATCAAGAACAAATATCCTATACCGATGATCAATGATTTGTTTGACCAGCTGCGGGGAGCTAAAGTATTCTCCACGATTGATCTTTGATCAGGATATCACCAGCTAAAAATTCGAGAAAAGGATATACCCTAGACAGCTTTTACCACAAGGTATGGGCTATATGAGTACACGGTCATGTCTTTTGGTTTGACTAACGCCCCTGCCTACTTTATGAGCATGATGAATAAGGTGTTCATGGAGTTTTTGGATAAGTTTGTCATGGTGTTCATTGATGATATATTGGTGTACTCGAAGAATGAAGAAGAACACAAGGAACATTTGCGCTTGGTTCTCGAGAAGCGCAGGGAACATCAGTTATATGCCAAGTTCAGCAAATGTGAGTTTTGGTTGAAGGAAGTCAGATTTCTCGGACATGTTATATCTGGAGAAGGTATAACAGTAGACCCTTCAAAGGTTCAGTCTGTCACTGAGTGGTTGGCACCCACCTCAGTTGGAGAGATACACAATTTCCTTGGACTCGCACGATACTATCGGAGATTCATTGAGAATTTTTCCAAGATTGCGAAGCCCATAACGGAGTTATTGAAGAAGGACACAAAGTTCAAATGGACCGAAGAGCGTGAGGACAGTTTTCAGGAGTTGAAGAAACGTTTGGTTATAGCCCTAGTGCTAATTCTCCCGAATATACGCAAGGATTTCCAAGTATATTGCGACGCTTCTCGTCAGAGGGACTTGGAGGCGTTCTTATGCAAGAAAGAAGAGTTGTTTCATATGCCTCACGACAGCTTCGACCTCATGAGTTGTACTATGCCGTGCATGATTTAGAGTTAGCAGCAGTAGTGCATGCGCTCAAGACCAGGAGACATTTTCTTATTGGAAACCGTTGTGATGTATACATGGATCATAAGAGTTTGAAGTACATCTTCACACAGAAGGAGTTGAACCTCAGGCAGAGGAGATGGTTGAAGCTCATAAAGGATTATGACATGAAACTGCATTATCATCCAGGAAAGGCCAATGTTGTAGCAGACGCGTTGAGCCGCAGAATTTATGCTAATACCCTTATAACCGGAGGATTACCTTAGGAGTTAGCCGACGATCTCAGAGAACTTTGAATGGAAATAGTTCCAAGAGGTTTTATTGCAGCATTGGAAGTTCAGTCCATGTTGTTAGGAAAGATTCGAGAAGCTCAGAAGACTGATAAGGAGATTGCGAGAATAAAGGAAAAGATGAGTAAAGGAAAGGCCAAAGGTTTTCGTGAGGGGGAACACGAAACTTTATGGTTTGAGGATCATATTTATGTGCCGAATGATCCAGAGATCAGGAAGTTAATACTTAAGGAAGCTCGCGACTTGCCATACTCGATTCACCCAGGAAACACCAAGTTGTATTTGGATTTGAAGGAACGTTTCTGGTGGACAGGTATGAAGAAGGATGTTGCCGAGTATGTAGCAGTATGTGATGTATGTCAGAGAGTATATGGCAGAGCATCAGAAGCCAGTAGGATTACTTCAGCCTTTGTCGATACCTGAATGGAAGTGGGATAAGCTTGGCATGGATTTCATCACGGGATTACTAATGACACGTTTAGGATATGACTCCATCTAGGTAGTAGTATATCGCTTGACCAAAGTGGCTCACTTTATCCCCGTGAAAACCACTTATAGGAGCGCAAAGTTGGTCAAGATATATATGAACAGGATTGTATGTCTGCATGGAGTTCCGAGGACCATCGTATCAGATAGAGGAACACAGTTTACCTCGAAGTTTTGGGATCAGTTACACCAAACTTTGGGTACTAGGCTAGAGTTCAGTACAGCCTTTCATCCACAGACAGATGGACTGACCAAGAGAGTCATTAGATTCTGGAAGACATGTTGAGAGCTTGTGCACTAGATTATGGATCTAGTTGTGATGATAATTTTCCTTACGCAAAGTTCTCGTACAACAATAGCTACCAAGCTCGTTTGAAGATGGCCCCTTTTGAAGCCTTGTATGGAAGGAGGTGCAGGACACCGTTGATGTGGGATGAAGTTGGAGACCGACAATTGTTCGTGCCAGATTTAATCAGAGAGTCTAAAGAGAAGGTCAAGTTGATTCATGATAGACTCAAGGTAGCTCAGTCCAGGCAGAAGAGTTATGCCAATACTAAACGCAAGGAGGTAGCCTATGAAGTCGGAAACAGAGCATATCTTCGTGTATCACCACTTCAAGGAGTTAAACGACTTGGAGTCAAAGGAAAGTTAGCACCATGATTTGCAGGACCGTACCGAGTTTTGGAACGTATGGGTGAAGTTGCCTACAAGTTGGAGTTACTCGAAGGTTTGTCAGGAGTTCATGATGTGTTTCATGTTTCCCAGTTGAAGAACTGTCATGCAGAGATGGCTGATATTCCTTTGAGAGATACAGTGCCCCTGGAAGCAATTCAGTTGGAAAGTGACCTAACCTACGAGGAGAAACCCGTCAAGATTCTTGAGTTTGCCAGCCGAGTTACACGCAACAAGGTCATCAAGTTTTCTAAAGTTCAGTGGAGTCACCATACTGAGGAAGAAGCCACCTGGGAGCGACAAGAAGACCTCCGGAAAGACCACCCACACATATTTGCTAGCCAACTCGAATCTCGAGGGCGAGATTCATCTTAAGGGGGGTAGGTTTGTAACATCCCAATTTTCAATTTTGATGTTAATCATTAGGTCATCATATGCATCCATGATTTATGCATTTTGAATTGGTTTTAATTGGAATTTTGATCCTATAAGCCTTAAGCAACTCACGGACCAATTGAGAGAGTTGGAGGTTTTCATCAAAATCCATTTTTGAATTTTTCAAAGTTGGTAATTGGATCAAAGAGTTTTTATTCAAATTATTTTTCCAATTATTTCAATTTAAATAAATGAGACAAGATAATATGACTTCTTTAAAACAGTTAGAAAATATTGGAAATTTAATTTTGAATAAAATTATATTCATTTGAACTTTTTCTAAAATTTTATTCGGTTGAATTTTATTAAATTAGGGAAAAATTGCATTTTAGCCCAGAAAAATGTTCACATTGTCCCAAATATTAGGAGGGGATAGTGAAAATTATTTTTGGAATTTCAGGATTTTTTATTTTATTTGGATTTTTTTCTTCGCGGCGAAATTATTTAAAAAAAGTTTCGGACCGAACTGGGCTCAAGGCCCAGCCGGCCCAGCGCACCGTCCGCCTCGTCCCCGAGCGCGGGACGGACTCCCGCCGCCGCACGCCGACAGATTTCGGCACGGGCATGCCCCGCCACCGCCTTACCCCGCCCCCTCCTCCAAGCCACCGCCCACCCCGGCACTTTATAAGGTCGAGGCCCCGGCCTCTCCTCCCATAGGCCGCCGCCTCCCGCCGCCCGCTAGCCACTGCCGCCGCCGCACCGCCTCGCTGTCGCCCCACTCCACCCCGCTGCTGCCACACCACCCAGCCCTCGCTGGAGTTGGCACCGCCGCCGTCGGTTTTCTCCATCGAACCACCGACCGGTATAAACCGAACCGCCGACTCGGTTTTTTTCGGTTTTTCTTTTAGATTTGGTTTATTTTATTAGCTTAGTTATTTAGTGGATGTTCATCCGTTAGTATTCGGTAGAGAACACTTTTCATTCGTTAGGTTTTGGTAGCCAATGTTCGTTCGTTAGATTTTTCTTTTTAGTTTAATTTTTGGCCAGGGACCTATCCGTAATTATTATTTTCATCGCAGATTATTCCCTGATCTTCACACCCTCACTACTATTTGCTTGTTTATCCAAATCCAACGAAACCAACGCCAAATTCTTTGTTACGATCTCCTCTATTCAGATAATCAACTTGAACATGTTTTTGAAAGTTTAAATTTGGGTTTCAAACAGATTTGAATTTAAACTTTTGTTGATCGTAGTTTGAGTTTCGTATCTCCGATTCGATTGATTCTTTTTGTAAACTGAAGCTCTTCACTTGTACTTTCTGTTAGATCTTTTTATTGGGTCTTACCTTTCCATCTTATGCTGGAGTGCTTACGTATGCTATTGTTTGTTTACGATAGAGTACCCAAAGTGTGAAGCTTGCTACTACGAATCACTAGGGTTTTCCGATCGTCAGCAAGGAAAGTTACACTTTGATCATATCCCTTTATTACCCAGTTTTTACGAATTAGTTTGAACCCTCAAGCATTGCATGAGTAGGATTGTGAACATGTGGATATGGGAAGTAGTTTGATGAGGTAGGAACATATTGTATTTTTATCAACCCCGGGAATTATACGTTATGCTCATATTGCTTAGCCATGCTCGTAGACGGGATTGGTACGTGAGATTCATGCAAGTTGTGAAAGATCTTAACTAAGGAAAACTTAAGGTGGCTACTTTAATACACATATGGGTGGATTGGTTGCAGGCACCTAGAGCAATCCAGTGCTGTCCTAGGATATCCTAGAGTACCCATGTGATCATCCTATGGTATGCCACCCAGGCTCAAAGGGATCATAAGATCATTCATGCTAGATAGAAACATTCGTGTGTAGCCACAAGCCATTATGGGCTCTGGCACAGTTGAGTAAGTTGTGTGACCTCTTTCAGTGGTAGGCTAGCAGATGTAGGGAAAGTAGGTGGTACTGTCTACCCAGAGTAAAGAGTTAATGCTTTAGAAAGACTATGTCTCGATCTTTTGATCATGGATGTGGTCGAGTCTTGTGGGGAAAAGTGTGTAAACCTCTACAGAGTGTATAAACTAATCATGGTTAGCCGTGTCCCCGGTTATGGACATCTTGAGTATCTAGTATTTGAATTATTGATTGATCTCATCACTTTACTTAATGAATTTGTTGGGTTATTAATATTATTTCGGGATAGAGTTGGAGGAACCTTATCAATAATGACATAAATTTGGTAGTTAAATAAAATCTATTCCTTTGTTGTAGGGAAAAAATAGCTTTATGCAAATGTTAAACTTAGAGCCTCCACCCGCCAAATATGCATGTAGTGATAGCTATTATGCCATCATTTTTCTCTGTTGTGCGATCTTGCTAGCATTTTCCATGTGCTGACCTACATGGCTGCAACGTATCATGTTGCAGAATTTTCAGCCGAAGAGTAAGGTGCGATAGGTCGTTGTCATGCACTCAGTTTTGCCGTGGAGTTGGATGGACTGATTTATCTTTGATGCTTGCACAAGTTATTTAGATGGCCTTCAGCCATATTATTGTAATAAGTACTCTTTTTGAGTCACTCGATGTAATAAGTGTGTGATTGAACTCTGTTATAAATCCTCGAGTATCGTGTGTGTCAGCAATACCGATCTAGGGATGACACTTCAACAAGAGACTTCGGTCCATTGGGATCTGGTCGCTACAAGTGGTCTGGTGAAGCTGGCCGCTCCTGCACAATGTCATTTCCTGCCGTCTTAACTATGAACAATGCATATTATTTTAATGCTATTTTAAACCATGTCTCGTTATTTCTGACAAAGAAATGAGATGAATTGACAATGCTGATGCTTATATGTGCAAAACCTGTTATCTACCTACTTGTTTCTCTTTCAGCGTGACAACACTACTGCTAGGAAGAACTGCCATAATGACAGTGAGATGAACCCATTGTTTGTCCCTCTAATGTATATTCCAGAGAAGAAGGCAACACGTCTTGAGGGTAGGGATACAACCACAAAGTCATATCTTGATGTAGTGTCGAACTTACTTAGTGACACAAGCTCGATGATGTCGCTTCCTGAATCTGTTCAACTTCTTCAGTTTGCAATTCAAGCAGAAAGACATGCTTCCACTCAAATCCGACTGGAACTCCAATCTCTATGCAAGATTAATCATAAGTACAAGACGTCTATTGATGCTATGCAGCTTAAGTTGGTGGATATAAGCGTCAAAGAAGCATAGTCCCATCAGGTTGCTAAGCAGCTTGCGCTGCAGCTCCTGGGTCGCACTACTAGGAAAAGGGATATAGCTGATATCGACATTAATGGCGCACCATTTATGTGGTGCGCCATTAGTGTCCTCATTACTAATGGTACACCAGACACACGGTGCGCCATTACTAGCAAATTTTATTTTTTTATTTTTCCAAAACTATTAATGGCGCACCACACGCTCGGTGCGCCACTACTGACAAAAAAAATTACTTTTTTTTTCAAAAGTAGTAATGGCGCACCTGTGCGAAGTGCGCCATTACTAGCTCAAACTAGTAATGGCGCACCACACCCACGGTGCGCCACTACTGAGAATTTTTTTTTTTTTGCAAAACTAGTAATGGCGCACCCCTGGCAGGTGCACCATTAGTAACGAGGGTTACTAATGGCGCATTTTTAGGTGGTGCACCATTAGTAACCTAAGACCAGCTAGATATTTTGGACAGCCACCTACCACACTCACTTTCCCCACTTCATTCTCTCCTCCTCCTCCTCCTCCAAGATTGTCTCGGTGGCCTCCTCCTCCTCACCTCATTTGCACCATGGATTCACCCAAATTAAGTGGTTAAATTACCTTTTTTTGATAGGTAAGTAAGGGGAAAGCTTTCTTTATGTTGTAGATCTACTTTCTTCTCCCTCCAACAACGTGCACATGCACTTTTTATGGCCTAGCTAGATCTACGTATGTTTGTGGTGTTGCATATGTTTGTGGTGTTGCATATATGTTTGTGTTTGTAGGTACCGGTATTTGAAATGCGATAGTTGCCAATATTTTGCCGGAATGTTGATTCATTTCCGTTTCGGCGAGAATTTGGTACTATGCATTCTTTTTGGTCCTAATTTTAGGCAAAGTCATGCCAAAGTTTTTCTTGGTTCTAAAATATCGTTTTGCTCTACCCCGTAAGCGACCATGGTCCGCACGGTGACTGAAGGCATCGTGAATATGTTTTTGAGCTCCGCGAAGGCCGAGATGCTTCAAAGGACGAGACGGATATAAGATGTCTTTGTCGAAGATGCAAGCTGAAGAGCCTTATTGCGTACCTGGATTCCAGGCAGGTGCGGGACCACCTGCTCGTCCGTGGTTTCATGGATGGCTATCGGTGGCAAGGTGATGAAGATGACTATGAAGTCGTCCATGGGGGCCAGGAAAGAAATGAGGAAGGGCAACAAGACAACCACCGCGGCGAGGGCGGGCGAGAAGATGAAGAATATCTAGGACATGATCACGAGGTGATGCCGGACATGATGATGAGGAAGATCAAGACGAAGGGCATGATCATGAAGATGAAGATGCCGGAGCAGACGACGATGGACCATCGATGGGCTCGGTGCAGGACCCTCATATTCAAGAGCTGCTTCTCAAGCAGACGGATAATGTAAGAGCTGTCGCCTGAGAGAAAGCCAAGCTGGATCAACTGGAGATAGACGCAGTTACTCCATTGTATGAAGGATGCAGGTCCGAGGATACCCACGCTCATGGCTCTGGAGATGAAGGTAAAACACAAAATGACCGACGCATGCTTCGACGAGAACATGTCATTCTGGCACGAACGTCTTCCCAAGGGGAACAAGTGCCCGACCAATTCTGAGGAGGCGAAGAAAATCGTGTGTCCTCTGGATTTACCACACGTGAAATACCATGTGTGCATGAACAATTGCATCATTTATCGGGACGAGCATGCGGAGTCCACCATATGTCCGGTGTGCGGTGTCACTCGATACAAGAAGAGGAAGAAAGCTCCTCGAAAAGTGGTGTGGTACTTTCCGATCACTCCTCATCTGCAGCTGTATTTCGCGGACCCTAAGCTAGCAAAGCTCCTGCATTGGCACGCGGATAGGGAGGAGAAGAAGCAAGAAGATGATGGAAATGATCCGGAGATAAATAAAAAAGACAAGATGCTGAGTCACCCTAAGGATGCGAGCCAGTGGCAAGCGTTGAACTTCGAACACCCAAAATTTGGGGACGATCCAAGGAACATCATGCTCGGTGCGAGCACTGATGGAGTCAATCCGTTTGGCAGCCAGAGAAGCACACATAACACCTGGCATGTGTTTGTGTGGATGTACAACCTTCCCCCTGGTTGTGCATGAAGAGGAAGTACATTCACATGACTATGCTAATTGAAGGGCCGAAACAACTAGGGAACAACATCAATCTGTATCTGGGGCTGCTGAATGAGGAGCTAGACACGCTGTGGAAAACGCCAGCCAATACATGGGACGCCGCAGAGAAAGAATATTTCCTTATGAGAGCCGCACTACTCACGACGGTGCACGACTACCTCGGTTACGGATATCTCACGGGGCAGGTGGTCCACGGATTTTCAGGATGTGTCAGGTGTATGCTTGACACAACGTATCGCTAGTTAGATAGAGATCCTGGGTCTTCGAAAACCATGTTCATGGGACATCGAAGGTGGTTTCGTGACGATGACCCATGGAGAAAACGCAAGGATCTGTTCGATGGTGAAACCGAACCCCGAAGACGCCCGCATACGAGGAGCGGCGAGGAAATAGATGAGCTGTTGAAAAATTGGAAAGATTGCCCACTGCCGAGAAAGAAGCAAAAGGCGCCAGAGCCGGGAAAGAAGCGAAAGGCACCAGAGCCACTGCTGAAGGTATGGAAAATGAGGTCTGTTTTCTGGGACATGCCGTACTGGAAGATCCACCATGTGCCTCACAGCCTTGATGTCATGCATATCACGAAGAACGTGTGCGAGAGTTTGCTTGGTACCCTGCTCAACATGCCAGAGAGGACCAAAGATGGGCCAAAAGCATGGGAAGACTTGAAATCAATGGGCATCAGGGAGGAGCTTCACACTAATGATGGTGATGATGATGATGATGATGATGAGGTGAAGCAGGACACGGAAAGTCATCGCAAAGGCAAAAAGGCCAAGAAGACCGGAAATGACTACCCTCCCGCGTGCTTCACTCTAAATCAGGAGGAGATCGAGCAGTTTTTCACCCGCCTCGTAGGAGTAAAACTTCCTTACGGTTACGCGGGGAAGATAAGTAGATACCTAGACTCAGGGAAGCAGAAGTTCAGCAGGATGAAGTCTCACGACTGTCACGTGCTGATGATGCAGATACTTCCAGTTGCAATTCGTGGGATCAGGGACGCGCACATCCGTGAAACGCTACTTGGCCTATGCAACTTTTTTGACGTCATCTGTCAGAAGTCGGTTGGTGTGAGGCAACTCAGAAGGCTACAGGAAGAGATCGTGGTGATACTATGTGAGCTTGAGATGTACTTCCCGCCCGCATTCTTCGATGTTATGGTGCATCTGCTGGTCCATATCGTGGAGGATATCATCCAGCTCGGGCCGACGTTCCTGTACAGCATGATGCCGTTCGAAAGGATGAATGGTCTCATCAAAGGATACGTTCGCAACATGTCACGTCCAGAGGGAAGCATAGCCAGGGGCTTTCTGACCTAAGAGTGCATCTCCTACTGCACGAATTATCTAGGCATCGAGAACCCCGTTGGTCTGCCCATCAACAGGCACCTCGGCAGGCTCGCTGGATGGGATCACCGCGAGGGGTGCCGTGAAATGCATGTCGACTTCGAGGGTCGACTCGCCGACTTTGAAAGGGCAAACTTAGTCGCGCTACAACACATAGACGTGGTCGATCCATGGGTGGTAGAGCACAAAACCTTTATTGAGAAGACGTACAATGACCGAGGCCAACAGAGGACGGACGGAGATATAATCAAAGAGCACAACTCATGTTTCACGTGTTGGTTCAAGGAGAAGCTTCTGTCGTACCCTTTACATGAGGATTCTTCCGCGGAAGAAAAACTCATATTCGCCTTGTCATGGGGCGCCGAGCACAACCTGATGACCTATGAGGCGTACGATATCAACGGCTACACATTCTACACCGAGGACAAGGACATGAAGAGCGATGGTTATCAGAACTCCGCGGTAACGATGGAATCCTACACCGGTAACGACAAGGACAGATACTACGGAAGGATCGAGGAGATCTGGGAGCTGAGCTACGCTGGAGAGAAGGTCCCGATGTTCCATGTCATATGGGCCAAGAGTGTCCTAAAAGAAGACCGGTATTTCACCACCATGGTTATACCCGAAGCCAAATCCAAGACCGCGGGCGCAAACGTCACCGTGAAAAATGAGCCATGGGTACTGGCTTCCCAAGTGGACCAATGCTTCTTCATTACCGACCCGTCAAAGCCTAGTCGTGTTGTCGTGAGGAGAGGCAAAAGGAAGATCATCAGAATGGATGGAGTCGCCAATGAGCAAGACTTTGACAAGTACGGCGACCCGAAGATGGAACATGACGATGACGATGAAGTGCCATACACCACAAGAAGAAGCAGGACCACCCTACCTAAAGGACGTCCGTTCAACAGAAGAACTCCATTTGTGAAAAAGAAGGGGAAGAAGATTGTGAAAAGATAGCTAGGTAAGATCGATTGTATTTAAATCGTAGTCTTCATTTCTCAATTGTATTTCGACATTTTGAAATGTTATTTCTTCTGTTCTAGTCCTCATGAATATTGAATTTGTTAATATTTTTTGAACTCATGAATATTTTTAAATTTCATGGGCACTTTTTGAATTCATGAATATTCTTCAAATTTGATGATATTTTTTCATATTCATAAATGTTTTACCAATTCACAAATGAATGCAACTAAAAATCCAAAAAAAATATTGATGATATTTTTAAATAACAAATTTGATGATATTTAAAAAAATTGATGATGTCTTCTGTTCTAGTCCTCATGAAAATAACAAATTTGATAAAAAAACAAATTATTAGATGCAACAAAAAATAATGAAAAAAAGTTACTAATGGCGCACCAGAGGAGGGTGCGCCATTGCTATCAGAAAAAAGTTACTAATGGCGCACCAGAGGATGGTGCGCCATTGCTATCAGTGTTTTCATGGCGCACCCCTAGATGGTGCGCCATTACTAACATCCCCCTTCTAGCTGGATACCCCTTCGCCTGATCCCCCTTCCCTCTCCCTCGCCAGATCCCCCTTCCCTCCCTTGCCACACCCGCTCCGACGACCCCCGCGCCCGCTCCACACCGGCTCTGGCTCCCCTGTTGGATAAGGCCGAGACAGACCCCTGTGCAAACCATAGCACCTCCCCACTTCCCCTCCCCTCGCGCTGCTTCGCCCGACTAG
>NC_041386.1:547310149-547321334 GCF_002162155.2 Triticum dicoccoides | reverse complement strand
CGCCCGACTAGGTCATCACCGTCACCGCATCGTCCCCGCAACCACTATCGTCCCCGCACCCCACCAAGGAGTCCAGGAGCTCTGCAGTGTTCTTCTACGTCATCTACGGCCACCCGTTCGAGCTCGACGACTCTGCATCGTGCGGATCGAGGTCTTCTTCCACCTCCGGCCACCGCGTCCTCACCGTCGATCCGTGTCACCTCTTCAACCCCGGCCCCGCACGAGCTCGCCATCGTCTTCCTCTCGGTGAGCTGCACCGGTTCCCCTCCCCCCCCTTCGATTTCGTCGCCGTAGACTGTCGCACCACTCCGCCCCAGCTCCTGGTTGCCGCCCCCCGTGGCCGTGCTCCCCTCGGCCCCTAGCTGCGCCCTGGCCCTGCCCAGGCGTGCTCACCGCACCGCGACCGTGCCTCCACTATGCTCGGGCCGCGCCCAGCCATATCACATGTGTTCTAGATGAGCTGCTGCAAGTTAGTTCCCCTTAGACTACATTCTAGATTGCATAGCATAACTCCAGAATTTTTCATTGCACACTTGCGCATATATTTCTATTGTGATCATAACTCTAGAATTTATTTATCTATGATTCGTATTGGGTTAAAAACTGGGGTGACTCTGGCTGTAAACTGAACTTGGTTCGGTTAAAAACTGCACTGTCAAATCTGGACAGCAAGCTTATATCTGAAAAATGAATTAGCTAGGCTCAGAATTTTGAGTTGGCCCCTTTACATAAGTTTTAGATAAAGTTTCAAGTTTTCTTTGGAGTATTTATTTTTGTTGTTTGGATGTACGGTTTGAGAGCAACTATCAGTTTAGTTTGCTATCCCGAAATATATGTTCCTGGGTACAGTATTTTGAGGTGGTATTAAAATAAAGTTACAACATGAAACTTTTAGAGACTGTTCTGTAGATACTTAAAACACATATCACTTGTCAGGTCTCATTCGGTATATTAAATCCTATGAAATTGTCAAAGTGGGATGTACTATGTTGGACAAAATTTTATGTTTGTACTTGGGTGAATGTAACCAGACTTATACTCTCAGATTTTGTCATAGTTGATGGTGTGAGGACTTATAATGTGATAAAGTATATACGTTGTTGCAACACCTCCATATGAAAGTAGAGGCACATTGTGGTGCTAGTTTGCTGGGTTTTGTCTCCGACCATCGTGTCGTGATGATTTTGCAGGTACCCCGAGAGGCCCTTGAGTTTGCCGAAATGTCGATTAACTTCCGTTCCGGCAAATTCGGGTACTCCATATGTCCTATTTTCAGCAAAGGTCATGCTGAAATTTTCCGTGAATTTTAGCATGACTTTGCTAAAATAGGACATATGGGGTACTTATGACTAATGCACGGGCCGAGGTATCTTAGTACTTAATTAAGTAGGATCAACTGCCTCTTGTGTTATGCATGGGCCTCAGTGTCGACAAACCCTAAATGATAAAACCTTGGCTTTTAGGGTGCCTCAGTGTCGATAAAAACCTAAATGATGAAAGCTTAGGCTTTTAGGGTGCCTCGGCATCGACAAACCCTAAATGATAAAAGCTTAGCTTTTAGGATGCCACGGTGTCGACAAACCCTAAATGATGAGACCATGATCTTGTTCCTTGATAATAACCAACTTTTTGACCAATTTTTTTCCTATTTAGAGCGAAACATGGCCCACAACGATGAGGCCGACGGTTCGGGCAAGGCTTTCTGGGAGCTATCCCAGGAGATGGAAGAAGAACCTCACCGCTATGAGGACGCCGCGGAAGACACCGATCCCGACTACACAACCCCTAGTGGCGTCGAGGATGACACCACTGATGGTGCCGCCGAGGATGCCACCACTGATGATGGCGGCGCACGCACAGATGGCAGCCAACCGAAGAGGCAATGGAAGGACCGGCGCCCGAACGTGCTCGACACCCTCAAGGAGGAATTTACTAAAGTGTCCTCCAAGGGGCAAACAACGGCGCCCAAAGAAATAGTCAAGGGGTACGTGGGACAGCTCGGGTGCATTCTCCGGAGCACCGTCTCGATCAACACTGAGAACCTAAGGCATCGTGACCAAGGGAATTTGCACAACCTCCTCTTCACGAAGCTGCACAAACGATACAAGTTCCCCGGTGACTTCGCAAACACACGCCTCTCAGGGAATAAAGTGAATAGTGCCACCCTCATGAAGATGAGCACGGCCCTGGCTACTTGGAGAGCCTCGGTGAAGAGCATGATTGAAAAAGGTGATAGTGATGAGAAGATCAAGGAGAAAAATCCTTCGATCAGCGAAGATGACTACCGGGAGTTCAAGATCAAGTGCGAGAGCAACGCATCTGCGGAATCAAGTCAGTGGGGGACAGAGATGCTGGACTTGAACTTAGGGGTCCACAAACTCAGTCTCGGCGATTACAGAGTGGCGGAACCTATATGGGACAAGGAGGATGCGGAGCGTGCCGAGCAAGGCCTACCACCCCTCTTCGAGAAATACCGTGACAAGCAGACCAGGAACTATGTCAGGGCCCGGTACAAGATTGACCCGGTAACCAAGGAGCTTACCACGGATCCGAAGACCAAGGCTCTTGAGCGTGTTCTGGTAAGGAATAAACCCCCGCGTAATTAGCTCCATATGGTTGCATTCGAATTAATGAAGCCAAATTTCTAAATGGTTCACGTTCCTTCCGCAGGACACTAAAAGCAGTAGCGCGGGGTCGTCTCAGAGCTCCCCTTTCGACACCCCTTTAAATAGGGCGTTGAACGTAATGAAAAACAAGGATAAGCTCAGTAAGCTGATGTCAGCTGGTCGTGTGGCCGACAAAGGCTTGTCCACGAAATGGTCGGAGTACTATACCGCTGGGCGAAAGGAGAGAAAGACCAGCTCGGAAAGCCAGGAACGCGAGGTTCAACAACTAAAGCCACAAGTGGCGCGGATTCCGGAGATCATCGAAGAGCAAGTGCGAGACCAACTGGGAGCGACGATCACCACCATTATGCCTACCTTAGTTTCTGGGCTGTAGGCGTGGATTGCAGGCGGCCAACAGGGGCCGTCCCCCCGATTCCCAGTTTCACGGGCAGCAACTCGCGCAACGCGCCGGCGGCACCAGTGGTGTCTCCGGCGGAGGTGGCATTGGTGTCTCCTGCGGCGGCGGCGGCATTGTAGCTTAATACACCCAGGTGTGGGAAGAATACATTGGCCGGCACCTCCACAGCAAGCGGCCCCTCCGTCACTTGCATGCCCGCCGTTGGCGGTGCCTCGACATTAGCCGAGCTCGACGCCACCACGGTAACTAATTATGCCTCTTGGTCGATGACTTCATCTCCTTGCCTTTGATTGGGCATGCCTAACACCCTACATGTTTTCGCAGGGCGCCGCTGATGTTCCGTGCACTCTCCTGCACTTCGTGAACAACGAGTTGGTCGATGTCGGCAAGGGCACAATCGTTCAATCGGGCAGCCGCATGTTCCACGGTAATCAGATGCCACCCACCGTTTATAGGGTTCAACTGGTTCGGGTGTTGTCGGGCTTCGACGACATGTTACCTCCGTATCGACCCCATGGGGCCGGTGAAGATGATGTGATGACCCTCAGCGCCTTCATAAGTTGGCCCATGCTTTGGCCGAAGAGCCAGATTCATTTGGGAGCGGGGGACACCACACCACAGACAACACCGCCAACCGTGCCGGTGCCAAGCCATGGCAAGACCCTCGCAACGCTACCGGACATGCCGGACATGGATATGGCACAGGATCCGGACATGCATATGGCACATGATCTGGACGACGACGATGGTACATTTACCAATGTCGATAAGTACTTCAACAAACATGGGTACGGTGACGAATTCTTGGGGCCTCCTTCTCAAGAACCCAACACTGCAAAAAGACGATCTAGCTAGTACCGCGGAGAAACGCAGTTGCAATAGGCGTCATCTGGCGTTTAGTTCTCAGGAAACGCCTCCAGCTGCCGCCTTCACCGAGCCTCGGATAGCCGAGGTGCAAAATATTATCAGCCCCAACACACTCAAGAAGGCTGTCTGTGAGCAGAACTCGATCCCATTATAGTAGAAGAAGAAGGGATGGAAAAGAAAGAGTAACAAGGCTGCAAACCAGCCGGCACCGAGTATGATCCGTGCTCAAGACTGGCCACCTTCACCTAAGGATATCTCGAGGAGGGTGCATGTGGCGGGTAGGCTGATGCTACCGACTAATCTGCTCAATGCTGCAACCGGTGCTATGCGGAGTCTGCATGACAGTGTTCTTTCTTTCGAGAAGCGGCATCTCCGAGAGAATGATGTGGCATACCCGGTTTTCATGGCCAAGGTGCCAGAGGGCAAGGGCTTTGTGGATAGCGCCATCGGGGGTATGATCGTCCTGCGGTTTGATGACATCTTCGCTATGTTTAACCTTCATCCGCTGCACTACACCTTCGTTCGACTATTTTTGCTGAGTATGGAGATGCGGATCATTAGAGACAAGACCCCAGACATCGTGATAGTCGACCCCTTCTACATGCATGCCAAGATCTTGGGCAGCGCTGGGGACCGGCAAGTCGCCAGTTCATACCTCGAAGGCGTCATTCTGGCAAACCCAGATAAAGATAACTTCCTCGTGCCTTACTTTCCCGAGTAAGTCATCCCCTCACCGCCCCGTAACATATGATTTCTTAGATTTCGATAGTTCTTTTTTTTCTAACATTCCGTGTTTTGTGCAGTGACACACATTCCACACTCATCCTCTTAAGCCCGAAATATTCCATGGCCACGTATTTTGACTCGGACTGTCAGTCGAAGAAAGACTACACAAATATCAAGAATGTTCTTGATGATGTTCTCCCCGGCTACGCCAGATCTGGAGGCACCTTCAGCAGGCCAATTCGTAGGTACGACAAGCACGTGTTCACCCACAAAACGATGTTCCCCTGCATCAAGCAGCCGCCTGGCGGTCAGAAGGATGCCTACTACGCCCTCCATCACATGCGGGCGATCGTACGGGACCATAATCACCTTCTGCTACCAAATAATCTCAAAGATTGGGCCGCAAGATTGTCGGCAATCCAGGACGCGGACATCAAACAAGAATTCTTTCGCATGCAGTCGGAGTTTGTGGAAATCATCCATCAAGATGTCCTTCATACCTCGGGGCAGTTCTACCTTAGATATCAACCATCAAACAGTGAGATAGAAACAACGCTACAAATGCAGGCTGACAATGCCCGTGATTTCATGACCATCACGACAGATAGTGGCTTCATCCATGCTCCGGTCCCTGAGTCGAGTCGAAAGTAGTGATGCTATGTGTAGTTCTGAAATATCTATTAGCTCATGTTGTAATTAAACTTTAATGAACTTGTATGTCTCTTTGGTTTGGACAGTCACTCAACTTATATGTAATTGATGCTATTTATTAGTAGGACCATGAATCGTGCTATTAATGTCTTGCTTTTCTCTTCCGATCCTTTTGTTGCATACTTATATATTACTTACGTATTGTCTGTGAATTGCTACTAACCTTTTGTTTGTCTAGTGCATAGAGATTCCGTCGTATGTTGTGTACAAGGGTAAGGTTCACAGAGTCTACGACGACTGGGAGGAGTGTCGGAGATAGGTTCACCGTTTCAGCGGTAATAGTTACAAAGGGTACACCACTAGGGCGGAGGCGGAAGCTAGATACGTGCGCTATCTAGCGGGAGAGAGGAGGGAGCGGAGGAGGAACCGGATGAAGACCAGTTTCATCGCGATGATGCTAATCGTGATGACCACAGCTCTCTTCTATGTGATGGTAATTTAGATGATCGGTATCGACTTGTAATGTGAAGACAAACTCGCTACTTGCGGTCTCGAGACTTGTAATGTTCTAACTTTGTTCGGTATTTTGAATTCGGAGACTAGCTAATATGATGAATTGTATTCGGAGACTAATCTTCTATTGTATTCAATAAATCTGCTATTGCTGTGTGGTGCTGTCTATATTCTATGCAGTAATATATTTTGTAACCTGTGCAAATATGAGAAAGGAAAAAAATAATTTCTAATATTCATACTAGTGGCGCACCATACAGCACATTAGTGGTGCACTGCTGTAAAAATACTAGTGGCACTTTGTCTGTTAATGCGCCATTAGTAACCCAGAGCAGAAGGTAAATAAATATGGCCCCCTGGGAGGCATACTAATGGCGCACTGCCTGGTGCGCCACTACTGTCTGATATACTAATGGCGCACCAGGGGTGCGCCATTAGTATTAGTTACCAATGGCGTGACGATAGTGGCGTACCTGTAGTGCGCCATTAATGGCCAAAACAGGTGCGCCACTAACAGGCCTTTTCCTAGTAGTGTCGGGCTAACCTTTCTTGAACTGTGTTGAAGTGCTATCAGTTATGTCTATTATTTTGTCGGCCTGTTAACTTCCACCACTACTAGGAAAAGGGCTATAGATAGGATTCACACTAATGGCGCACCAAGGAAGTAGTGCGCCACTACTATATACTAATGGCACACCAGTTGGTGATGCGCCATTAGTGTGGAAGACACTGATGGCGCACCAGAAAATAGGTGCGCCACTAGTGATAATTTTTTTATTTTTACATACATACTAATGGCGCATCCTACCGAAGTGCGCCATTACTAGTTCTAACTAGTAATGGCGCACCAGACATGGAGTGCGCCAGTACTGAATTTTTTTTATTCTTTTTTTTTTTGCAAAACTACTAATGGCGCACCGCCTCACAGTACGCCATTACTAGTTTAAACTATTAATGGCGCACCCTGTAAAAGCGCGCCATTAGTATATATATATATATATATATATATATATATATATTTACTTTTCTGCAAAACTACTAATGGCGCACCACCTGCAGATGCGCCATTAGTAACCAGGGTTACTAATGGCGCATTTGCAGGTGGTGTGCCATTAGTAACCTGGGACCCCAACAAGATATTTTGGACAGCCCCACACCTACCCACTCACTTTCCCCACTTCATTCCCTCCACCTCCTTCTCCAAGCTTTTGGCTGCCTCCTCCTCCTCACCTAATTTCCACCATAGATTCATCAAAATTAAGTGGTGAAATTACCTTTTTTTGATAGGTAAGTAAGGGGAAAGCTATCTTCCTGATGTAGATCTACTTTTTTTCTCCCTAGCTTGCTCCAACAACGTGCACATGCACTTTTTGTGGCCTAGCTAGATCTATGTATGTTTGTGGTGTTGCATGTGTTTGTGGTGTTGCATATATGTTTGTGTTTGCAGGTACCGGTATTTGAAATGCGATAGTTGCCAATATTTTGTCGAAATGTTGATTCATTTCCGTTTCGGCGAGAATTTTGGCACTATGCATTCTTTTTGGTCCTATTTTTAGGGAAGGTCATGCCAAAAATTTTCTTGGTTCTAAAATATCGTTTTGCTCTACCCCGCAGGCGACCATGGTCCGCACGATGACCGAAGGCATCATGAATAGGTTTTTGAGCTCTGCGACGGCCGAGATGCTTCAAAAGAACTAGACGGAGATAAGATGTCCGTGCCGAAGATGCAAGCTGAAGAGCCTTATTGCGGACCCGGATTCCGGGCAGGTGCAGGACCACCTGCTCTTGCGTGGTTTCATGGATGGCTATCGGTGGCAAGGTGATGAAGATGACTATGAAGTCATCCATGGGGGCCGGGCAAGAAATGAGGAAGGGCAACAAGACAAGTACCACCGCGGCGAGGGCGGGCGAGAAGACGAAGAATCTCCAGGACATGATCACGACGGTGATGCTGTACACAGTCATCATGTAGAAGATGTCGTACATGATGATGAGGAAGATCAAGACAAAGGGCATGATCATGAAGATGAAGATGCTGGAGCAGACGACGATGGAGGCTGGGTGTAGGACCCTCATATTCAAGAGCTGCTTCTCAAGCAGACGGATAACACAAGAGCTGCCGCCCGAGAGAAAGCCAAGATGGATCAACTGGAGATAGACGCGGTTACTCCATTGTATGAAGGATGCAGGCCCGAGGATACCCGCCTGAAAGTAACGCTCATGGCTCTGGAGATGAAGGTAAAACACAAAATGACCGACGCATGCTTCGACGAGAACATGTCATTCTGGCACAAACGTCTTCCCAAGGGGAACAAGTGCCCGGAAAGTTTCGAGGAGGCGAAGAAAATCGTGTGTCCTCTGGATTTACGCACGTGAAATACCATGTGTGCATGAACAATTGCATCATTTATCGGGACGAGCATGCGGAGTCTACCATATGTCCAGTGTGCGGCGTCACTCGATACAAGAAGAGGAAGAAAGCTCCTCGAAAATCGGTGTGGTACTTTCCGATCACTCCTCGTCTGCAGCGGTATTTCGCGGACCCTAAGGTAGCAAAGCTCCTGCATTGGCACGCGGATAGGGAGGAGAAGAAGCGGGAAGATGACGGAAATGATCCGGAGATAAATAAAAAGACAAGATGCTGAGTCACCCTAAGGATGCGATCCAGTGGCAAGCGTTGAACTTCGAATACCCAAAATTTGGGAAGGATCCAAGGAACATCGTGCTGGGCGCGAGCACCGATGGAGTCAATCCGTTTGGCAGCCAGAGAAGCACACATAGCACGTGGCCTGTGTTTGTGTGGATGTACAACCTTCCCCCTGGTTGTGCATGAAGAGGAAGTACATTCACATGAGTATGCTAATTGAAGGGCCGAAACAACCAGGGAACGACATAAATCTGTATCTGGGGCTGCTGAAAGAGGAGCTAGACACGCTGTGGAAAATGCCAGCCAATACGTGGGACGCCGCAGAGAAAGAATATTTCCCAATGAGAGCCGCACTGCTCACGACGGTGCACGACTATCTCGGTTACGGATATCTCGCGGGGCAGGTAGTCCACGGATTTTCTGGATGTGCAAGGTGCATGGATGACACAACTTATCGCCAGCTAGATAGAGATCCTGGGTCTTCGAAAACCGTGTTCATGGGACATCGAAGGTGGCTTCGCGACGATGACCCATGGAGGAAACGCAAGGATCTGTTCGATGGTGAAACCGAACCCCGAAAACGCCCGCGTACGAGGAGCGGCGAGGAAATAGACGAGCTGTTGAAAAATTGGAAAGATTGCCCACTGCTGGGAAAGAAGCAAAAGGCGCCAGAGCCAGGAAAGAAGCGAAAGGTGCCAGAGCCGCTGCTGAAGGTATGGGAAACGAGGTCTGTTTTCTGGGACTTGCCATACTGGAAGATCCACCGTGTGCCTCACAGCCTTGATGCCATGCATATCATGAAGAACCTGTGCGAGAGTCTGCTTGCTACCCTGCTCAACATGCCAGAGAGGACCAAAGATGGGCCGAAAGCAAGGGCAGACTTGAAATCAATGGGCATCAGGCAGGAGCTTCACGCTAATGATGATGATGATGATGATGATGAGGCGAAGCAGGACACAGAAACTCGTCGCAAAGGCAAAAAGGCCAAGAAGACCGGAAGTGACTACCCTCCCGCGTGCTTCACTCTAAGTCAGGAGGAGATCGAGCAGTTTTTCACCTGCCTCGTAGGAGTAAAACTTCCTTATGGTTACGTGGGGAAGATAAGCAGATACCTAGACCCAGCGAAGCAGAAGTTCAGCGGTATCAAGTCTCACGACTGTCACATGTTGATGACGTAGATACTTCCAGTCGCAATCTGTGGGATCATGGACGCGCACGTCCGTGAAACGCTATTTGGCCTATGAAACTTTTTCGACGTCATCTCTCAGAAGTCGATTGGCATGAGGCAACTCAGAAGGCTATAGGAAGAGATCGTGGTGATACTATGCGATCTTGAGATGTACTTCCCGCCCGCATTCTTCGACGTTATGGTGCATCTGCTGGTCCATATCGTGGAGGATATCATCCAACTCGGGCCGACGTTCCTGCACAGCATGATGCCATTCGAAAGGATGAATGGTGTCATCAAAGGATACGTTCGCAACATGTCACGTCCAGAGGGAAGTATAGCCACGGGCTTTCTAACCGAAGAGTTCATCTCCTACTGCACGAATTATCTAGCCATCGAGAACCCCGTTGGTCTGCCCGTCAACAGGCACCTTGGCAGGCTCGCTGGATGGGGTCACCGTGAGGGTCGCCGCGAAATGCATGTCGACTTCGAGGGTCGACTCGCCGACTTTGAAAGAGCAAACCTAGTCGCGCTACAACACATAGACGTGCTCGATCCTTGGGTGGTAGAGCACAAAACCTTTATTGAGAAGACGTACAATGACCGAGGCCAACAGAGGACGGACGGAGATATAATCAAAGAGCACAACTCATGTTTCACGTGTTGGTTCAAGCAGAAGCTTCTGTCGTACCCTTTACATGAGGATTCTTCCGCGGAAGAACAACTCATATTCGCCTTGTCACAGGGCGCCAAGCACAACCTGATGACCTATGAGGCGTACGATATCAACGGCTACACATTCTACACCGAGAACAAGGACATGAAGAGCGATGGTTATCAGAACTCCGCGGTAACGATGGAATCCTACACCGGTAACGACAAGGACAGATACTACGGAAGGATCGAGGAGATCTGGGAGCTGAGCTACGCTGGAGAGAAGGTCCCGATGTTCCATGTCATATGGGCCAAGAGTGTCCTAAAAGAAGACCGGTATTTCACCACCATGGTTATACCCGAAGCCAAATCCAAGACCGCGGGCGCAAACGTCACCGTGAAAAATGAGCCATGGGTACTGGCTTCCCAAGTGGACCAATGCTTCTTCATTACCGACCCGTCAAAGCCCAGTCGTGTTGTCGTGAGGAGAGGCAAAAGGAAGATCATCGGAATGGATGGAGTAGCCAATGAGCAAGACTTCGACAAGTACGGCGACCCGAAGATCGAACATGACGACGACGATGAAGTAGCATCACACACCACAAGAAGAAGCAGGACCACCCTACCTAAAGGACGTCCGTTCCACAGAATAACTCCATTTGCGAAAAACAAGGGCAAGAAGATTGTGAACAGATAGCTAGCTAAGATCGATTGTATTTAAATCGTAGTCTTCATTTCTAGATTGTATTTCATGGGCACTTTTTGATATCATGAATATTTTTAAATTTCACAGGCACTTTTTGAATTCATGAGGACACTCGATCTCGATCCCCCTCCACCGCCGCCGACGAGCACCCGGCCCCCCGCACCCTCCCCCGCTCCACCGCCGCCAACGGGCACCCCCCGCACCCTCCCCCGCTCCATCGCCGCCAACG
>NC_041386.1:547234361-547309933 GCF_002162155.2 Triticum dicoccoides | reverse complement strand
GATATTTTCAAGTAACAAATTTGAATATATTTTTTAAAAAATTATTATTGTTTTTATAAAAAAATATTACTGTTATGATTTAAACAAGTTTGAACATATTTAAACACAAATAAATATCAAACAGCATTTAAAATGCAAAAAAAAAAATATTGCAGAGTCTGGTAATCGAAACCAGGACCTCCTGGTGTGTGTGCTGCGTGATGACCAATCAGGCTAGTGGGTGGGTTCTGATGTGGATTGGGTTAGGTGCAATATAACCTGTGCTCGAACTGTAATAAAAAAAATTCTAATGGCGCACCGCTGCGGGGTGCGCCATTGCTATCTAAAAAAGATTTCTAATGGCGCACCGCTGCGGGGTGCGCCATTGCTATCTAAAAAAAGATTTCTAATGGCCCACCGCTACGGGGTGCGCCATTGCTATCTAAAAAAAGATTTCTAATGGCGCACCGAGGTGTGGTGCGCCATTAGTAAGCTTCCCCCTAGCTATCTCCCTCTCCCTCGCTAGATCCCCTTCGACCCTCTCGCCCTCGCCACCAGATCCACCCGCGCGCTACCCCAACCCACGACGCCGCCGCCCCGACCCTCACCGGACGCCACCCCTGCCGCCCCCGTGCCCCTGCGCCCCCACCCCCGCCGCCCCGACCCTCGCCGGACTCCACACCCCCGCCGCCCCCGAGTCCCCGCGCCCCCACCCCCGCTGGAGCACGTCTTCTTCCTCCGACCGACCCCATCTCGCCGTCGCCACCGCCTTCTGTTTCACCGAGCGGCTTTGCCTCCACCGTTCGTCGCCCGTGCAACCTGGCCGCCGTCCGTCACTACCCGGCCCCTGCGCAGGTGCCCCTCCCCTCTCATCTTCCCCTTGCTTCGCCCCATGCCTGATTGAGCCGATGCGCCAAGTACTAGGTTATGTTCTGAATTTTGGGGCGGTAGTGTGTGTAAGCGAGTGAGCAGTGTTATGCATCGGCGTCTGATGCTTCCTGGTTAGACTTGGGGGTTTGCATTTGCCAACATTTCTATATAAGCAAAGTTGCCTTCTGTTCTTGTTTGCATTATCTAACGCAATACACAGTCATGGATTGTCTAAGGTGAATATTTTAAGTACAACTTGCTGCAAAACCTGGAGTGCATTGGCATGTTCCTTTCTTTATGCCATTCCTGTAGTCTGTTTGCTAGGCACTTACAAGGGCGCAATTAGTCAACCTTAAAACTCAACTGAATTGTATCGGTTATAGAAAACCAGTCCATGACAGATAGAAGCAATGACATGAGCTACTTCAGTGACCAGTTACACTTGCCTATACTTATCATTGTTTTGGTTTCTGAATATGCATCTGTGTGCCTGACAAGACTCCTCTAGTACACATAGTACTATTTTACTAGCAAGTTTTGGGAATTGTGTTTATTTATTTATTGCAGAAGCTTTTGATTTTTGAGCATGTGTTTCTCCCAGGGTTGTTGTTCTTGCTGTAGGAGTAAAATCCATGCCCTGTTAACTATGTATTACAAGAATTGTTTTCTTTTGTGTGTTTCCCTGAAATATTGTGTTATAATAGAACTTTTCCTGGATGTGGTCATGGCAAATAAATTTGTCATCGGTTTGTAGGTTGTCGAATCAGCAACTCGTAGTTGAATTGATTAGAGTTGGGTGAATTGATTAGAGTTGGGTGAATGATTTAAACAAGTTTTAGAGTGGCTAGTATGTATGTAGTGGAGCTAGCAGTAGCAGCTGCTTCTACGGAACCTTCTTTGCTGTTCAGCTGTGTCAAACAAAATTCCAATGGACTATCGTGTGGATCATGCTAAACAGAGATAGGAGTAGTAGTGGTGGCCATCTAGTTGGACTACTACTGCTAGGACTTGCTCCAGATTTTAGGATTTCTTTTCTTTTAGGATTTATTTTCTTCTAGGATTAGGTTTTTATTATTTTTCTGTTGTGATTGTTTTTTGAGCTCTTTCTTTTTCATTTCCTACTATCCTTATCCTAATTATCTTAAATTGTTATGATGTGTGTAACAGGATTAGATCTTGGATTTGCTAGTGGACTTTGGGAGTTTCTTAGCCAGCTTGGTGACTCCATATTTTTCACTATTTCAGCAAGTCTTTTGTAAGCATTAAACTTTCAGCACTACATTTCTATCTTATGTGTACAAAAAAATTGTATAGAAATATGCTGAATTTTCTGTTCTAATTGTTGCTCAAAGAAATTTAGCAAAAAATGGGGTCCTGGGAGACGCCGCTGCTGCTTGAGGCCCTTGAGAGGCCCTTCGTGTCGTGATGATTTTGCAGGTACCCCGAGAGGCCCTTGAGTTTGCCGGAATGTCGATTAACTTCCGTTCCGGCAAATTCGGGTACTCCATATGTACTATTTTCAGCAAAGGTCATGCTGAAATTTTCCGTGAATTTTAGCACGACTTTGCTAAAAATCGGACATATGAGGTACTTGCTACTAATGCATGGGCTGGGGTATCTTAGTACTTAATTAAGTAGGATCAACTGCCCCTTTATTCTTGCTGCATTAAACCATAGGTGGCAATAGAGCCAAGTGATTAGGCCCAACTTAGAAATTCTCCTCAGCATCGATAAACCCTAGATGATAAACCCAACATAGGTGGCAATAGAGCCAACTGATTAGTGCCAAGTGATTAGGCCCAACCTAGGGTGCCTCGGCATCGATAGACCCTAAATGATGCAAACTTAGCATTTAGGGTGCCTCGGCATCGACAAACCCTAAATGATGAAACCTTGGCTTTTAGGGTGCCTCGGTGTCGATGAGAACCTAAATGATGTACGCTTAGGCTTTTAGGGTGCCTCGGCGTCGACAAACCCTAAATGATAAAAGCTTAGCTTTTAGGATGCCTCGGTGTCGACAAACCCTAAATGATGAGACCATGATCTTGTTCCTTGACAATAACCAACTTTTTGACCAAACTTTTTTCCTATTTAGAGCGAAACATGGCCCACAACGATGAGGCCGGCGGTTCGGGCGGCAAGCAATTCTGGGAGCTGTCCCAGGAGTTGGAGGAAGAACCTCACCGCTATGAGGACGCCGCGGAAGACACCGATCCTGACTACACAACCCCTACTGGCGTTGGGGATGACACCACTGATGATGGCGCCGCGGATGCCACCACTGATGATGGCGGCGCACGCACAGATGGCAGCCAACCGAAGAGGCAAGGGAAGGACCGGCGCCCGAACGTGCTTGGCACCATCAGGGAGGAATTTACTGAAGTGAACTCCGACGGGCATCCGACGGCGCCCAAACACGTAGTCAAGGGGTACTCGATTCAGGTCGGGTGCATTCTCCGGAGCACCGCCTCGATCAACACCAAGAACCTAAGGCATAAGGACCGAGGGAATTTGCGCAGCCTCCTCTTCACGAAGCTGCACGAATGATACAAGTTCCCCGCTGAGTTCGCAAACACACACCTCTTGGGTAATAAAGTGAACGGTGCCGCCCTCATGACAATGAGCACGGCCCTGTCTACTTGGAAAAGCATGGTGAAGGAAATGATTGACAAAGGTGATAGTTATGAGAAGATCAAGGCGAAATATCCTTTGATGAGTGAAGATGACTACAAGGAGTACAAGATCAAGTGCGAGAGCCCCGCAACCTCTGAATCAAGTTAGTGGGGGAAAGAAATGCAGCAGTTGAATATAGGGGTCAACCAACTCGGTCCCGGTGGTTACAGAGTGGCGGAGCCTGTATGGGACAAGGAGGACACAGAGCGTGCCAAGCAAGGCCTACTGCCCCGCTTCGAGAAATACAATGACAAGCAGACCAGGAACTTTCTTAGGGCCCGGTACAAGGAGGACCCGATAACAAAGGAGCTTACCACGGATCCAAAGACCAAGGAGCTTGAGCTTGTTCTGGTAAGGAATACACCCCCGCGTAATTAGCTCCATATGGTTGCATTCTAATTAATCCCCAATATTTCTAAATGGTTCACGTTCCTTCCGCAGGACAAAGAAAGCAGTAGCGCGGGGTCGTCTCAGAGCTCCCCTTTTAACACCCCTTTGAATAGGGCATTGAACATAATGAAAAACAGGGATAAGCTCAATAAGCCGACGTCAGCTAGTCGTGTGGCCGGCAAAGACTTCTCCACAAAATGATCGTCATACTATGGCGCTGGTGGGCGAAAGGAGAAAAAGACCAGCTCGGAAAGCCAGTCGCGCGAGGTTGAAGCACTCAAGGCACAAGTGGCGCGGATTCCGGAGATTGTCCAAGAGCAAGTGCAACAACAACTGGGATCGACACTTACCGGCATTATGCCTACCTTGATTCACGGGATAATGATGTGGATTGCGGGTGGCCAACAGGGGCCGCCCCCGATTCCCAGCTTCACGGCCAGCAACTCACACAATGCGCAGGCGGCGCCATTGGTGTCTCCAGCGGCGGCGGTATTGGTGTCTACGGCGGCAACGCCATTGGTGTCTCCGGCGGTGGCGGTATTGGTGTCTCCGACGCCGGCATTGGAGCTTAATGCACCCAGGTGTACGCTGGCTGGCACCTCGCCAGCAAGCGGCCCCTCCGTCAGTTACACGCCCGCCGTTGGCGGTGCCTCGACATTAGCCGAGCTCGACGGCATCATGGCAACTAAGCCTCTCGGCCGAGGACTTCATCTCCTTGCCTTTGACTGGGCATCCCTGACGCCCTACATGTTTTCGCAGGGCGCCGCCAATGTTCCTTGCACTCTCCTGCACTTCGTGGGCGGCGAGTTGGTCGATGTCGCCAAGGGCAGAATCGTTCAACAGGGCAACCCCGTGTTCCACGGTAATCCGATGCCACCCACAATGTATAGGGTTGAAGTGGTTCGGGTGCTGCCAGGCTGCGACGAGCTGTTACCTCCGATTTGACCCGCTGGGGCCGACGAAGAAGATGAGATGACCCTCAGCGCCTACGTAAGCTGGCCCCTACTTTGGCCGAAGAGCCAGATTCGTTTGGAGGTGGGGGACACCACCCCACAGACAAGACCACCAGTCGTGCCGGCGCCAAGCCATGGCAAGAACGCCGCAACGCTACCGGACATGCCGGACATCCCTATGGCACAGGATCCGGACATGCATATGGCACAGGATCCGGACAACAATGACAACGATGATGGTACATTTACCAATGTCGATAAGTACTTTGCCGAACATGGGTACGGTGACGAGTTCTGTGGGCCTCCTTCTCAAGAACCCAAACAAGACTACCGCGATCTAGCTGGTACGGCAGAGAAACCCAATTGCAACAGGCGTCGTCTAGCGTTCAGTTCTCAGGAGACGCCTCCAGCTGCCGCCTTCACCGAGCCTCAGATAGCGGAGGTGCCAAATATTATCAGCCCCAACACGCTTAAGAAGGCGGTGTGTGAGCAGAACTCGGTCCCATTACAACAGATCAAGAAGAAGGGCCGGAAACGGCCGATTAAAAAGGCCGCCGGTGCGAGCCAGCCGGCACCGAGTACGATCCGTGCTCAGGACGGGCCACCTTCACCTAAGGATGTCTCGAGGAGGGTGCATGTGGCGGGTAGGGCGATGCTACCGACAAATATGCTCAGTGCTGCAACCGGTGCTATGCGGAGTCTGCACGATAGTGTTCTTTCTTTGGAGAAGCGGCGTATCAAAGAGAATGATGTGGCATACCCGGTTTTCGTGGCCAAGGTGCTAGAGGGCAAGGGCTTTGTGGATGGCGGCATCGGGGGTACGATCATCCTGCGGTTTGATGACATCTTTGCTATGTTCAACCTTCATCCGCTGCACTACACCTTCGTTCGGCTGTTTTCGCTGAGTATGGAGATGCGGATCATTAGAGACAAGACCCCGGACATCGTGATCGTCGACCCCTTCTACATGCGTGCCAAGCTCTTGAGCAGCGCTGGGGACAGCCAAGTCGCGAGTTCACACCTCGAAGACGTCATTCTGGAAAACCCAGATAAGGATAACTTCCTTGTGGCTTACTTTCCCGAGTAAGTCATCCCTTAACCGCCCCGTAACATATGATTTCTTAGATTTCGATCGTTCTTTTTTTCTAACATTCCGTGTTCTGTGCAGTGACACACATTGCACACTCATCATCTTAAGCCCGAAATATTCCATGGCCACGTATTTTGACCCAAACCGTAACTCCAAGATAGACTACACAAATATCAAGAAAGTTCTTGATGATGTTCTCCCTGGCTACGCCAAATCTGGAGGCACCTTCATCAGGGCAGTTCGTAAGTATGGCAAGCATGTGTTCGCCCACAATACGACGTTCTGCTGCGTCAAGCAGCCGCCTGGAGGTCAGAAGGATGCCTACTATGCCCTCCATCACATGCGGGCGATCGTAAGGGATCATCATCACCTTTTGCTACCAAATAATCTCAAAGATTGGGCCGCGAGCTTGTCGGCAATCCAGGACGCGGACATCAGACAAGAATTCTTTCGCATCCAGTCGGAGTTTGCGGACATCATCCATCAAGATGTCCTTCATACCTCGGGGCAGTCCTTCCTCAGATATCAACCGTCCAACATTGAGATAGACGTAATGCTACAAATGGAGGCTGACAACGCCCGCGATTTCATGACCATCACGACAGACGGCGGCTTAATCCACGCTCCTGTCCATGAGTCGAGTTGAAAGTAGTGATGTGTAGTTCTGAAACATTGATTGGCTCGTGTTGTAATTAAACTTTAATGAATTGTATGTCTCTTTGGTTTGGACAGTCGTTCAACTTAGATGTAATCGATGCTATTTATTAGTAGGACCAGGAATCATGCTCTTAATGTCTTGCTTTTCTCTTCCGATCCTTTTGTTGCATACTTATATATTGCTTATGTATGTATTGCCTGTTGTTTGGCTTGTGCATAGAGATGCTGTCGTATGTCGTGTACAAGGGTAAGGTTCCCGGAGTCTACAACGACTGGGAGGAGTGTCGGTGTAGCGACCAGACCTCAAACAGTCTGATCTCTGTGCTCCGGTGTCATCCCTGGATCAGTAATGCTGACACCACACAGTACTCGGAGGATTTATAGAAGAGTAGCAATCACACACTTATTACATCGAGTGTCTCATAAGAGAACTTATTACAATAAATATGGCTTAGGGCCATCTAATAACAATAACAGCGGAAGGCTTGCAAGATAAGTGAGTCCATCAACTCCAACGGCATCACTGAGTACAGAACCACGACCTAAAAACTCCTTAATTGTCGTCTGAAAAGTCTGCAACATTAACGTTGCAGCCTGAAAACGGGTCAGCACATGGAATATGCTGGCAAGGTAACACATAGAGAGTAATGGAATGAAACAGCTATACTATATGCATATTTGGCTGGTGGAAAGCTCTATGGTTACAGTTTTGCGTAAAGCCAATTTTTCCCTACTTCAAAGGAATAAAATTTAATTACTATCATGGTGGTTGTTAAACATTGAGAATGGTTGACAGCATTCTCAATCCCAATTAAGCATCATCATTAAACATAACCCAACAAAATTAATTTAGAGTAACATGTTGAGATTCACATGAAAATCCAAGTACTAGATACTCAAGATGTCCATAACCGGGGACACGGCTAACCATGATTAGTTTATTACACTCTGCAGAGGTTTGCGCACTTTTCCCCACAAGACTCGATCACCTCCGTTTGCTTTCTCGCACTACATGGTGTTTGAGAAGACGGATGAGTGAGACATAGTCTTTCAGAAGCGCTAGCACCTTACGATCGGGTAGACCGTACCACCTACATCCCCTACATCTGCTAGTCTACCACTGTAAGAGTTCGCACGACTTAGTCAACTATGCTAGAGCCCATAATAGCTTGTGGCTGCACACGGAAGTTTCTAGTATGAATAGTCTCATGATCCCTTTTAGCCTGGGTGGCGGTCCAAAAGAAAACAGGCAAGTCCTGGAATACCCAGGTGTCTCAATCCACCCAGATGTGTGTTTAAGTTGCCTCCTTAGATAAACCATTAATTAACAATCTCACATCTTTCATGGATATCACTCACCCAATCCACGTCTACTAGCATAGCATGGCATAAAAAGCAAACGTAGAAGTAACTCCCAAAGGTTTGATAATAACAGGTAATAGGTACTACCTCATCTACTTCCCATCCCACAATTTGATTAGATCCTAATCATGCAATGTGTGAGGATTGATCTAATGCAATAAAACTGGGTAGTAGAAAAGGTATGATCAAAGTGTTACTTGCCTTGCTGATGATTCGCGAAACCTAACGATTCGAAGTAACAGGCGGCGCACTCCGGGTACTCTATCGCAGACAAACAAACAAGCATACAATAAATACTCATCTAATGCACAGGTAAAACTCAAATAAGAGATCTAACCAGAAGGTTCAACTTAAGAACTCCGGTTGGCAAAAAGAATCAAATCGAACGAAGCAACGAAAGACAAACGGCGAAAGAAAACAACTTCGTTCTAGTAATCTGTATCTAGGGCAAATTTTTACAGTAGCAAAATCTTATTTAAGTTGGTTATTCGGATAGAGGGTTTCGAGACGAAACTCTAGGCGCTTGAATCGCCTGATTCCGATAAACGAGCGAAAAGTTAAACTAAAACGAAAATCGGATCAGGAATCGTGATCAGAAAAATCGCGGATTTAATCCGAGAAAAAGAAAAACGACGGACGCCGACTTTTTTTTCTCTCTTTTTTTTCAGCATGGAAAACAAGGCGCGACGAACCTCGGCGGCAAGATCGTCAGTGGCGGCGGTGGCGGCTCCGGCAGCGCGCGCGGATCGAAGCTGGGTTGATGGGCTGGGGCGGCTCGGGACGGCGCTATTTAAAGGCTGCCCCCGGGCGGTGTCCCGCTCGGGTACGGCCCAAAGTTGGTTCGTTTTTTTTAATTATTCCCCTCGGAAGAAAAATAAAAAGAAATACTAAACGGACTCCAAAAATTCCGAAATAAATTTTCACGAGCTTCTAAAATCTAGCCGCACAAGGTGAACATTTATTTGGGCCCTAAATGCAATTTTGAAAGACGCACATTTTTCTTAAATTCAAATAAAACACCGAAAAACTCCGAAATAAAAATCGTATTTGATTTTTTATTAAATCCTCAATATTTTTTTATTTTGGGAAAGTCATTTTATTCCCTCTCTCATTTTTTGTAATATAAATAATTGATGATAAAATTAATAAAATCAAATGATCCTATTCTCAAAATTTGAGAGAACTCAAATATGAAAATAACGAAATCCCCAACTCTCTCCGTGGGTCATTGAGTTGCGTAGAATTTCTAGGATCAACCAAAATGCAAGATAAAATATGATATGCATGATGATCTAATGTATAACATTCCAAATTGAAAATTTGGGATGTTACAAACCTACCCCCCTTAAGATGAATCTCGCCCTCGAGATTCGGGTTGGCTAGAAAATAGGTGAGGGTGGCCTTTGAGCAAATCTTCCTCTTGTTCCCAGGTCGCTTCATCCTCCGTGTGGTGGCTCCACTAAACTTTGCAAAACTTGATAACCTTGCTGCGAGTAACTCGGCTGGCAACTCGAGAATCTTGACTGGTTTCTCCTCGTAGGTCAAATCGTTATGCAACTGAATAGTTTCCAAAGGCACTGTATCTCTCAACGGTATGTCAGCCATCTCCGCGTGACATTTCTTTAACTGAGAAACGTGGAACACATCATGTACTCCTGACAATCCTTCGGGCAATTCCAACTTGTAGGCTACTTCTCCCATACGCTCCAAAACTCGATATGGTCCTACAAATCGTGGCGCTAATTTTCCCTTAACTCCAAAATGCTTTGTTCACCGAAGTGGAGATACTCGAAGATAAGCTCTGTCTCCGACTTCGTAAACTGTCTCCTTGCGTTTAGAATCTGCATAACTTTTCTGTCTGGACTGGGCTACTTTGAGCCTATCGTGAATCAACTTCACCTTCTGTTCAGACTCTTTAATCAAGTCAGGTCCGAACAACTGGCGGTCTCCAACTTCGTCCCATGACAACGGTGTCCTGCACCTCCTTCCATACAATGCTTCGAAAGGGGCCATATTTAAACTGGTTTGGTAACTGTTGTTGTAAGAGAACTCTGCATATGGCAAATTATCGTCCCAACTAGATCCATAATCTAGCGCACAAGCTCTCAGCATATCCTCCAAAATCTGATTGACTCTCTCGGTCTGTCCATCTATCTGTGGATGAAAAGTTGTACTGAATTCTAGCCTGGTTCCCAAAGTTTCGTGCAACTGCTTCCAGAACTTTGAGGTAAACTGGGTTCCTCTATTTGATACGATACTCCTTGGAACTCCATGCAAACATACGATCCTGGTCATGTATATCTTTGCCAACTTAGCACTGGTGTAAGTGGTCTTTACCGGAATGAAATGAGCTACTTTCGTCAATCGATCAACTACAACCCAAATCGAGTCATAGCCTGAACGAGTCCTGGGCAATCCGGTGATAAAATCCATGCCTATCTTATCCCACTTCCATTCGGGTATCGGCAATGGTTGTAACAATCCTGCTGGCTTCTGATGCTCTGCCTTTACTCTCTGGCATACATCACAAACTGCTACATACTCCGCAATATCCTTCTTCATTCCGGTCCACCAGAAAATATCCTTCAAATCCAAATACATGTTAGTATTTCCTGGGTGAATTGAATACGGTGAGTCATGTGCCTCTTGCAGTATCAACTTCCTGATCTCTGGGTCATTGGGCACGTAAACGCAGTCTTCAAACCATAGGGTGTCGTGCTCATCCTCGCGAAATCCTTTAGCTTTTCCTTTATTGAGTTTCTCCTTTATAGCGGCAATCTCTTTGTCATCTTTCTGAGCTTCTCTGATTCTATCCATCAAAGTTAACTGAATCTCCAATGCTTCTACATAGACTCTCGGAACTATTTCCAAACATAGTTCACGAAGATTTTCCGCTAACTCCGTGGGTATTTCTCCCGTCATTAATGTATTGACATGGCTCTTACGGCTTAATGCGTCAGCTACTACATTAGCCTTTTAGGGGTGATAATGCAATTTCATATCATAATCATTGATAAGCTCCAACCATCTCCTTTGTCTGAGATTCAACTCCTTCTGTGTGAAAATGTACTTCAAACTCTTATGATCCGTGTACACCTCGCAATGATTTCCAATCAGAAAATGTCTCCATGTTTTCAATGCATGCACTACGGCTGCTAACTCCAAATCATGTGTGGCATAATTCAACTCATGAGGCTTCAGTTGTCTTAAGGCATATGAAACAACTCTCCCTTCCTACATAAGCACTGCTCCAAGTCCTCGACGTGAAGCGTCGCAATACACCTCATAATCCTTGGTCTGGTCTGGCAAAATCAACACTGGTGAGGTAACCAAACGTTTCTTCAATTCCTGGAAACTAGCCTCACATTCCTCTATCCATATGAACTTGGTATCCTTCTTCAACAACTCAGTCATAGGCTTCACAATCTTTGAGAAATTCTCAATAAATCTCCGGTAGTATCATGCGAGTCCAAGAAAACTCCGGATCTCTCCAACTGTTGTTGGGGCTTCCCACTTTGTCACAGTTTCAACTTTAGCGGGATCTACTGCTATACCTTCTCCAGATATAACGTGTCCGAGGAATCCTACTTCCTTCAACCAAAACTCACATTTGCTGAACTTGGCATATAATTGATGTTCTCTAAGCTTTCCAAGTACCAAACGCAAATGCTCCTTATGTTCCTCTTCATTCTTCGAATAAACCAGGATATCATCAATGAACACTACGACGAACTTATCCAAAAACTCCATAAACACTTTGTTCATCATGTTCATAAAATAGGCAGGTGCGTTAGTCAGACCAAATGACATAACGGTATACTCATACAGCCCATACCTGGTGGTAAAAGCTGTCTTAGGAATATCCTGTTCTCGAATCTTCAACTAGTGGTATCCTGATCGCAGATCGATCTTGGAAAATACCTTAGCTCCTTGCAATCGATCAAACATATCATTGATCATTGGTAGTGGGTACTTGTTTTTGATCGTTACTTCATTCAATCCTCGACAATCGACAACCATCCTTAACGATCCATCCTTCTTCTCCACTAGAAGTACTGGCGATCCCCAAGGCAAAGAACTTGGGCGAATATATCCTTTATCCAGTAACTCCTTAATCTGCTTCTTAATTTCCACCAAATCCTTTGCTGGCATCCTATATGGTCTCTTTGATATTGGCCCTGTGCCTGGCAATAGCTCAATCAAAAACTCAATATCTCTATCCGGTGGCATGCCTGGCAACTCCTCTGGAAATACATCAGGGAAATCCCTTACCACTGGTACTTCCTCCTGCATAACTCCTGTTAGGCAATTTACTTGAGTCCTCTTTGGCACATGCCGGAATACATACTTGATCCTTCTCCCTTCTGGGGTGGTAAGAAAAATTGACTTACTAGCACATTCAATATTCCCTTCATACTTTGATAACCAATCCATGCCTAATATCACATCCAATCCTTGAGATTCCAATACTATTAGGTCTGAGGGAAAAATGTAGTTACCAATCCTTAATGGTAACCGATCACACCATAGACTAGCCACATACTCTGCTCCGGGCGAGGTTACTAACATGGGTGACCTAAGGGCTTGGGTTGGTAGGTTATACTTATCCACAAATCCCCTTGAGATGTATGAATGCGATGCGCCGGTATCAAAAAGAACGAGTGTAGTAAATGACTTAAACAAAAACTTACCTATTACTGCATCGGGCTGAGCTTCAACCTCCTCCACGCTAACGTGGTTCACCTGTCCCCTGTTAAAACGGTTCGGCTTCTTCCCAGAACTTCCATTGCTATTTCCATTTTGCAATTGAGGACATTCATTTGCATAATGTCCTGTCTTCGAACACTTAAAACAAGTGACTTGGCTCAAGTCCTTCTTGGCTGGGGTTGAGGGGTTGGTGCGGTTCTGGCCGTTGCTTCCTCCATTGCCATTACCATTCTTGGTGCCATTGTGATTGTGTGAGCTACCTCCTCCATGGGTATGCTGAAAATGTCATCCCGGTCTAGGGGTAAAACGTGGCTTCTACTGAGCTCCTGAATTGTACTTTCCTTCTCCATACTTCCTCTTGCGATTCTCAATTTGCTGCTGCTTCCCTTCAATCATAAGAGCATGATCTACCAACTCCTGGTAGTTGTTGAAGGTTGCTACCATCAACTGCATGCTCAACTCATCATTCAGTCCTTCTAGAAACTTCTCCTGCTTAGCTGCATCTGTAGCGACGTCATCTGGGGCATAACGTGCTAGCTTACTAAATTCCTCCACATACTGGCCAACTGTCCTTCCTCATTGGCGCAAGTTGTGAAACTCACGCTTCTTCATGGCCATAGCTCCTGTTGAAACATGTGCAGTACGAAAAGCCTGCTGAAACGGGTCCCAGGTGACAGTGTCTACAGGGAAAGTGGCTGTGAAATTCTCCCACCATGACGCTGCTGGTCCTTCTAATTGATGTGCGGCAAACTTCACCTTCTTCGCATCTGTGCATCCTGATGTGGTCAACTCCCTAGCTGTCTTGCGGAGCCAATCATCTGCTACTATCGGCTCGGTGCTACTGGAAAACACCGGCAGATTCAGCCTAAGAAAACGGGCTAAGTGGTCAACAGGTGGTGGTGGTGGTGGGTTGTTGTTGTTGTTCCCCTGATTCTGATTCTGGACTAGTAACTGCATCAATGTGTTCTGCTGCTGGATCAACTGGGTGAGCTCCGGTGGAAAGGTAAATCCGGGGTCACGTCTCGGAGGCATTTGAGGGTTTAGAAAAGATGAGATATAAGAATAGAGGGGGTCTAAAGAGAAAACACTACCCATATGCACATACGGCAAAAGCAAACAATTCACTTCAATCAATCAAACAAGGGCATACAATCGATCTAACTATCGCAAAAGTGCTCGGGCTACTATATTTACATGGTGGACTACTACTACTGATGAGGTGGTCTACTAGAAATATTCTTCGGTCGTTGACTCCATAATATCTGCTCCGGCTTCATCAACATAGTCATCATCGCTACTATCTGCTTCCGAGTCGGTTCCGTCGATGATGATGTAGTCTTCCAGGCTAATCTCCTGAGGTTCTTTGTCTTCATCTACTGGCGTAGGGCCTTCCATAAATATTCCAATCTTCTTGATCAGGTTGTCATTCTTCTCCACCAATACTTCAATTTCCTCTTCATAATCTTCACGTGTAGCCTTGAGTTCTTCCTCCAGTTCCTTGATTCTAGTCTTTGCCTTCTTCAGGTCAATCATGTCGGCGCACATCTGGTTCTCCTGTCGTCGAATGTGCCGGTTTAGCTCCTGGATAAAATCTGCGATTGACCTATCCTTCCTGGTGCTGATCATCTCCCAGTGTTCATCTCGGTGCCCACAAATCTGGTAGATAGTATCCTTGAGATCCTTGCGGTATAGTTCTCTAATGCGTCCCGTGGCGATGTGAGCTGCCATGCTCTTTCCTAGACTCCAAGTTGGTGCATCAAAAGAAAACTCTATGGGCTCAGTGACTGGCATGAACGTCCTTCCTGGAACTTGAACTTGAATCATCCAGCGCTCTTCTTCAGGTAAAGTGGCGTTGTAGGTTCCTGTGAAGCTTGGTACTCCTATGTTTAGGTATCTAGTAACTTCCTTCAAGTGGCGTCCAAAGGGTGTATCTTCATCCGGTTGCGTGAACTTGTTCCTTGCATCCGCCATCCTAAAGAGTAGAAAAGATGAGAAGTCAGGAGAGAAGAGAGTGAATAGTGATCTAGGTCTTGTGCTTAGTGGTCGTGTCCTACAGTCAGCGTGTGCTCTGATACCATCTCTGTAGCGACCATACCTCAAACAGTCTGATCTTTGTGCTTCGGTGTCATCCCTGGATCAGTAATGCTGACACCACACAGTACTCGGAGGATTTATAGCAGAGTAGCAATCACACACTTATTACATCGAGTGTCTCATAAGAGAACTTATTACAATAAATATGGCTTAGGGCCATCTAATAACAATAACAGCGGAAGGCTTGGAAGATAAGTGAGTCCATCAACTCCAACGGCATCACTGAGTATAGAACCACGACCTAAAAACTCCTTAATCGTCATCTGAAAAGTCTGCAACATTAACGTTGCAGCCCGAAAATGGGTCAGCACATGGAATATGCTGGCAAGGTAACACATAGAGAGTAATGGAATGAAACAGCTATACTATATGCATATTTGGCTGGTGGAAAGCTCTATGCTTACAGTTTTGCGTAAAGCCAATTTTTCCCTACTTCAAAGGAATAAAATTTAATTACTATCATGGTGGTTGTTAAACATTGAGAATGGTTGACAGCATTCTCAATCCCAATTAAGCATCATCATTAAACATAACCCAACAAAATTAATTTAGAGTAACATGTTGAGATTCACATGAAAATCCAAGTACTAGATACTCAAGATGTCCATAACCGGGGACACGGCTAACCATGATTTGTTTATTACACTCTGCAGAGGTTTGCGCACTTTTCCCCACAAGACTCAATCGCCTCCGTTTGGTTTCTCGCACTACATGGTGTTTGAGAAGACGGATGACCGAGACATGGTATTTTAGAAGCGCTAGCACCTTACGATCGGGTAGACCGTACCACCTACATCCCCTACATCTGCTAGTCTATCACTGTAAGAGTTCGCACGACTTAGTCAACTAAGCTAGAGCCCATAATAGCTTGTGGCTATGGATGTTTCTAGTATGAATACTCTCATGATCCCTTTGAGCCTGGGTGGCGGTCCAAAAGAAAACAGGCAATCCTGGAATACCCAGGTGCCTCAATCCACCCAGATGTGTGTTTGAGTTGCCACCTTAGATAAACCATTAATTAACAATCTCACATCTGTCATGGATATCACTCACCCAATCCATGTCTACTAGCATAGCATGGCATAAAAAGCAAACGTAGAAGTAACTCCTAAAGGTTTGATAATAACAGGTAATAGGTACTACCTCATCTACTTCCCATCCCACAATTTGATTAGATCCTAATCATGCAATGTGTGAGGATTGATCTAATGCAATAAAACTGGGTAGTAGAAAAGGTATGATCAAAGTGTTACTTGCCTTGCTGATGATCCGCGAAACCTAACGATTCGAAGTAACAGGCGGCGCACTCCGGGTACTCTATCGCAGACAAACAAACAAGCATACAATAAGTACTCATCTAATGCACAGGTAAACCTCAAATAAGAGATCTAACCAGAAGGTTCAACTTAAGAACTCCGGTTGGCAAAAAGAATCAAATCGAACGAAGCAACGAAAGACAAACGGCGAAAGAAAACAACTTCGTTCTAGTAATCTGGATCTAGGGCAAATTTTACAGTAGCAAAATCTTGTTTAAGTTGGTTATTCGGATACAGGGTTTCGAGACGAAACTCTAGGCGCTTGAATCGCCTGATTCCGATAAACGAGCGAAAAGTTAAACTAAAATGAAAATCGGATCAGGAATCACGATCAGAAAAATCGCGGATTTAATCCGAGAAAAAGAAAAACGACGAACGCCGACTTTTTTTTTCTTTTTTTTTCTCTTTTTTCGGCACGAAAAACGAGGCGAGACGAACCTCGGCTGCGGCGGCGGCTCCGGCGGCGCGCACGGATCGAGGCGGGGCTGATGGGCTGGGGCGGCTCGGGGCGGCGCTATTTAAAGGCTGCCCCCGGGCGGTGTCCCGCTTGGGTACGGCCTGAAGTCGGTTCGTTTTTTTTAATTATTCCGCTCGGAAGAAAAATAAAAAGAAATACGAAACGGACTCCAAAAATTCCGAAATAAATTTTCACGGGCTTCTAAAATCAAGCTGCACAAGGTGAACATTTATTTGGGCCCTAAATGCAATTTTGAAAAATGCACATTTTTCCTAAATTCAAATAAAACACCGAAAAACTCCAAAATAAAAATCTTATTTGATTTTTTATTAAATCCTCAATATTTCTTTATTTGGGAAAGTCATTTTATTCCCTCTCTCATATTTTTGTAATAGAAATAATTGATGATAAAATAAATAAAATCAAATGATCCTATTCTCAAAATTTGAGAGAACTCAAATATGAAAATAACGAAATCCCCAACTCTCTCCGTGGGTCATTGAGTTGCGTAGAATTTCTAGGATCAACCAAAATGCAAAATAAAATATGATATGCATGATGATCTAATGTATAACATTCCAAATTGAAAATTTGGGATGTTACAGTCGGAGACAGGTTCACCGTTTCAGCGGCAACAGTTACAAAGGGTACACCACTAGGGCGGAGGCCAAATCTAGATACGCCCACTATCTAGCGGGAGAGAGGAGGGAGCGTTGGAGGAACCGGATGAAGACCAGTTTGATCGCGATGATGCTCATCGTGATGACCGCAGCTCTCTTCTATGTGATGGTAGTTTAGATGATTGATATCGACTTGTAATGTGAAGACAAACTCGATACTCGCGGTCTCGAGACTTGTAATGTTTTATCTTTGTTCGGTCTTTTGAATTCGAAGACTAATATGATGAATTGTATTCGGAGACTAATCTTCTATTGTATTCGATGAATCTGCTGTTGCTGTGTGCTACTGTCTATATTCTGTCAAATAATATATTTTGTAACCTGTGCAAAAATCAGAAAAGTAAAAAAACAAATATTCATACTAATGGCGCATGACCACAAGGTGCGCCATTAGTATGCCAAAGGATACTAATGACGCATCAAGACAGAGTGCGCCATTAGTATGCCAAAGGATACTAATGGCGCATCAAGACAGAGTGCGCCATTAGTATGCCAAGTATACTAATGGCGCATCTATCCATAGTGCGCCATTAGTGTGCCAAAGCACATAGTTAAATATGGCCCCTGGGAGGCACACTAATGGCGCATGGTGTTATATACTAATGACGCACTGGGTGGCGCGCCATTAGTAAAAATTACTAGTGGCGTGCTACTAATGGCGCACCAGTGATCCGCCATTAGTAGGCAAAACTGGTGCGCCATTAGTAGGCCTTTTCCTAGTAGTGCACTGGTGATGACCTGCCCAGTTTATGGAATCTGCTGTTTGGTTGCCCTTTATTATCACTAGTAGCGAACTTTGATGCCCAGGGGATGTAAAATGTTGTAATTTCTTTGTTGTATAGTCTAGGTTCATTCTTCGTCACGATGTTGTAACTTATTTGTTGTTTATGTTGTCGTGTCTCTGAGAAAAGGTCGTAATCTTCGATCGGTGCACAATGAGACAATAGGTTAGGTTTATAAAATAAAAATTTCTGTACTAAAACTGGCCGGTCGCCATTCGCTAGTATGGGCCAAACCATGGGCCTACAGTCATCTTGGGCCATTAGTTAGGTCTAGTCTTAACTGGCCCACTATTAGTTCCGAGCCTTTAAAAGGTCGAGTAAACCGATTGCCTTAATTAGGCCGGAAAATAAAATAGGCTTTTAATAGGTTGAAAACTAGATTCAGCCTTAATTGTGGCGATCAAATCACGGGCCGACAGTGTGCCGTAATATAAATTGGCCCATTATTGGACCATTCGAGTGACGGGCCATTAACAGGGTGAAATATTTTTGGGCCTTGGCTGAGCTAATTACATGACGGGCGGGAACCAAGCCGGATGTATAACAGGCCAAAATTAGGCCCAACACTCTCAAAGGCCTTTAATGGGCCGATAGTCAATTTGGGCTAGAATATATCGATGAAGACTACGGGTCGTTAATAGGCCGAAAGTAACTACGGACCATAATTAGGCCCAGGTGCAACTCGGGCCTTTAAATGGCCGAAAGTGAAACCAAGCCGAAAAAGGCCCATATGTAGACAGGGCCGCTGACAGGCGGAAACTAATATCGGGCCGAACTGATAAACGGGCCATTAAGAGGCCGAAGAGCAAATCAGGTCCCCAATGGGTCCAATGGCACAGTAGCTGTTAAAACGGTTGTACCTATTATGGGCCGTAATTTGGCCGAAGAAATGAAAGTTAGTTAACGGGTCGGATCAGGTATGGACCGTAATTTGGCCCAAACTATTGCAGGTTGTTAACGGGTTGGATCTGATATGGGTCGTAAACTAGCCCAGAATATTACAATCATTTAACGGGTCGTATCTGATGTGGGCTATAATTTGGTCCAAAAAATGTTAGGTTGTTAACGGGCCGACCCATTTGATCTGACAAAATCTTGTGGGCCTGTTCCTGGGCCGGCTTTAAAACCTATATGGGCCTCTATTGGGCCGTCCCACGTGTCAATGTTTCATTAGAGATTCTTGTCAAATGGACGATTGACATCTGTCCCAACGCTGAGATGACACGTGGATCATCGGTGAATGAGCATTTTACACGTGGAAAATCGCCATTGGTCCGGGCTGTTAACGGGTTATCGGATCCAAACCGGAACATGATAGCTTAAGGGTGACCCGTTATGGTGGATGCCACGTGTCAGTTACCCTTGACAAAAGCACTTCTATGACGCGCGATTTATCATCATGGAAGTGGACACTTCTGTGATGATAATTTTGGTAATGTCATGGAACACTTCTACGACAGTACAGGTATGACTATCTTGATTCTGTCATAAAATCTTCAAGGATCTACATGCATGACAGAAAACATGACCTACTGTGACAAACGCGTATCATCACGGAAGTGTTTTTTTTTGTAGTGCAACCTCCGCCCGTGTGCCGGGGATCTCGAGGAACCAATGGCCCAAAAGAGGTTTATCACGGCCTCTTCGCCCGACGAAAGCGAGGTGGCTGCCGAGGTGTCCCCGTCGTCCTCTGCGGGCTCTTTATCGATCCGCTTTCGCCGACCACCGTATCCGCCCGCCGGCGTGCCCCTACGCCGGTTCGAGGACTTCGCTGTCCTCCCTCGGGCCCGGCCGCTGCCGACGTCCTATCTCGGGGTCCATTAGCGGCGGTGGGGGACATGGGTCACCAAGATTACAGATCGGGAGACCCACAGCTGTTAGTGGCTCGGTAGCTTCCACACGGTTGAGCGTGCGACCATGGAGTACGACTGCTAGCAGGTCTGCTACCACGGCGAGGCGGCTAGGCTCAATTTCCCCTTTGGCACATGTCCGGTCGACCTCGTTCCGCCGGAGCCAGGGTGGTGAGCTCGGCTATGGCGCGGGAGGACCGCGAGGCATGGGAGCGCCTCGAGGCCGAGGCTGCCGATGAGGTTATCGTGCTCTCCTCTGATGATGAGGTACAAGGCAGTGAGGACGGCAGCACGGAGGGCGTCGAGGTGGATGGCGAGGACGAGGAGATCGACGTCGACGAGTGGAGGAGTGTCTTCCCCAACGACCCCGACGACGGCATCGGCCCGGACCCGGCTCGCGACACACCGTACCTGATGAGGAAGGATTGGCTCAACATCCACTTCGACCAAAAGTAGTTTTGTTTAGTTTAAATTTATGTTTTATGTTCTGTTATGCAAAACTATCTATGTTTATGTTTGAATGCATGCTACTTTTGGTTAAACCAACTTTGAACTTAATCAAATTGAAGTTTTCAATGTTAAGTTTAGGGGATCCACTAGAAACGGCCAAAAATTGCTGGAGTATATATATATATATACATATATCCACTAAGGGTTTTAGTCTGTTAACTTTTGAAGGATCGGCTAGAGATGGCCTTATGCCTTGTTTATTTCAGTTCTTCACAACGTGGTGCTCTATATGTGCAACTATTTGCCGTGCAGTTCAATTTCATCAATAATAGTTTCAACAATACCACTATGAATTACGATATTTGGTTGTTGTTAAGGATGTTGAAGTTAACATGCCTTTTCATTTTTTAACAACACTAGTGTACTTTGAACCTCCACAATACCGGTTTGAATGACTATTTGCTTGTTTTAAATGTTATGCCTGATGAAGTTAACACACCTTTCCACTTCTTGTTTTTCTTAACTAGCATGCTTAAACCTGCACACTGAAGCTATCATTTGTAGATTATGTTGTCTACCATGGATACATTTGGTTGATGTTTAGCCTGTTGTGATTAAATGCCTTTATATGTACTCATATAGGACAATATTGAGAACAGCGTTGTTTTCCATCAAGGTTAGTTTCATCGCATTGCTTATATTTACTCACTGTTCAGGATATCGGTAGCTGCCTCGGGGCTGATAAGGGATTAATCGTCGAATCGGACATTTCACTAAATATATCTATAACCCATTTATCAGTAGGTTAACTAGGGCGATATTTAATATATCTAAGGCTACATAGCAACATGCATTGTACTGAATGACTAAATATGCTATCCCAGGCTACATAGCAACGAGGAAGAGTATTACCTTAATGTTCTGATGATATCTAGATACACATGTAAAAAAATCTTATATAATGGGATGGAGGGAGTGTTGTACTACATCATCTGCAATTTTTGTTTAGCTTCTAATATTAATTTGGTTCTTTTAGGTACATATTTCATTGCCAAAGATCCACACTTCAACCCTTTCTGCGTATGGGGCAATGAGATATTCATGAACCAGCATCAAGTGAGGAAACTGATAAAGATTGTTATTAAAATGGGTCAAAAGATGTCAATCGAACTATTTGTGTACACTTTATGCAAGACAACAGTGAACTGCATGATGGTAAGTAAGAACTCTCTAGCCTTCTTTTTACTGTCCGTAATGAGCTGTGTTAGATGACAATGTCTGAATCTGTTTTCCTTTGTAGTGGATCCTTAAGCAGTTTACTCAAGATTACCTCTCAAACTACATGATTGGCGGCCGACCATCACAAGGGGTTGGACTAGATTCGTGCGTGCCTTCTGCATCTAGGAGATCACAATAGGGCCATTCCGCTTCACCTTGTTCAGCAACCAGAATGTTTGTCGCCTCTTTCTTTACCATCTGTAATAGTACAAGTATAGAACCCCGGTTCATCATTATTTATTTGGTGATTATGTAATTCTTGAACATATGTACCTGTGAATCGAATAATGCATTGGTTGTTTGAACCTGATGGGTATGTATAAAGTTATAGCCTACTTTCAAGTTCAAATTAGGTACAATTTTAAACAACGGCAATTAAATTAGGGTGAAATTATGCTCCGCAGGTCATTACGGCGCCCACTATCTATAAAGCACAGCGTGTGTGATATACATCATAATCCAACATGGTTCGCGAAGAGGAAATGTGTGTAACCATGCACACAGTTGCCATTTGCAAAGCGTGTGTGTGATGTCAGACAATATCACAAACAGTGCGGCGAAAATAAATGTGTGGGATTGTCGACCTATTGTACACGGTTTACAATCATGAACTGTTTGTGATGTGCCAGGCATCGTAAATGTAGAGCCAGTTTGGTACGTGCTTGGAAAACTCTCGTGCATGGAATGTGCTTGGTTTTAGGTAAAACCACAGAAGTCTAACTGTGATGGCAATGCGCACAAACGAGTAGAAAGGATGAACCCTTTGGGATATTCAAGATATCATAAACGATTTTATAGGGAGAACTGTATGCATCAAGGCTCCCTATCCTCGACGATTTCTGGGTCGTGTGGGAAGGACCCCCCTATCGCAGTCACTCACTTGGCGACGATTCCAAACACTGTCACGGAAAGGGGTTAAAAACCGTTTCTATAGCACCTTGCTGTACCAGTGTACAAAGGCTTCGTGATGAACTATAATATGCTGAAATATGTGGAGGTAGAAATCAGGAAGGAGCATCAAGTGTTGATGGTTAACAAGACCACTAGTTTCAAGAAAAAGGGCAAGGGAAAGGAAGAGAACTTCAAGAGGAATGGCAAGCAATTTGCCACTCCCGTGAAGAAACCCAAAGCTGGACCCAAGCCTGAAACTGAGTGCTTCTACTACAAGGCAAATGGTCACTGGAAGCGGAACTGCCCCAAATACTTGACAGATAAGAAGGATGGCAAAGTGAACAAAGGTATGTTTGATATACATGTTATTGATGTGTACCTTACTAATGCTCGTAGTAGCGCCTGGGTATTTGATACTAGTTCGGTCTATCATATTTGTAACTCAAAACAGAAGCTACGGAATAAACGAAGATTACCTAAGGACGAGGTGACAATGCACGTCGGGAATGGTTCCAAGGTTGATATGATCGCTGTCGGCACGGTACCTCTACATCTACCTTCAGGATAAATTTAGACCTGAATAATTGTTATTTGGTGCCAGCTGCGTTGAGCATGAACATTATATCTGGATCTTGTTTATTGCGAGTTGGTTATTCATTTAAGTCAGAGAACAATGGTTGTTCTATTTATATGAGTAATGTCTTTTATGGTCATGCACCTTTAATGAATGGTCTATTCTTATTGAATCTCGATCGTAGTGATACACATATTCATAATATTGATGCCAAAAGATGCAAAGTTGATAATGATAGTGCAACATACTTGTGGCACTGCCGTTTAGGTCATATTGGTGTAAAGTGCATGAAGAAGCTCCATGTGGATGGACTTTTGGAATCACTTGATTATGAATCATTTCATACTTGCGAACCATGCCTCATGGGGAAGATGACTAAAACTCCGTTCTTCGGAACAATGGAGCGAGCTAATGACTTATTGGAAATAATACATATCGATGTATGCGGTCCGATGAGTGTTGAAGCATGCGGCGGGTATTGTTATTTTTTGAGCTTCACAGATGATTTGAGTAGGTATGGATATATCTACTTGATGAAACACAAGTCTGGAACATTTGAAAGTTCAAAGAATTTCATAGTGAAGTAGAGAACCATCATAACAAGAAAATTAAGTTTCTACGATCTGATCGCGGAGGCGAATATTTGAGTTACGAGTTTGGCCTTCAATTAAAACAATGTGGCATTGTTTCACAACTCACGGCACCTGGAACACCATAGTGTTATGGTGTGTCTAAATGTCGTAACCATACTTTATTAGATATGGTGCGTTCTATGATGTCTCTTACTGATTTACCACTATCGTTTTGGGGTTATGCATTAGAGACAGCCGCATTCACGTTAAATAGGGCACCATCTAAATCCGTTGAGACAACACCGTATGAAGTATGGTTTGGCAAGAAACCTAAGTTGTCGTTTCTTAAAGTTTGGGGATGCGATAGTTATTTTAAAAGGCTTCAACCTGATAAGCTCGAACCCAAATCGGAGAAGTGCGTCTTCATAGGATACCCTAAGGAAACAATTGGGTACACCATCTACCATAGATCCGAGGGCAAGATCTTTGTTGTCAAGAATGGGTCCTTTCTAGAGAAGGAGTTTCTCTCGAAAGAAGTGAGTGGGAGGAAAGTAGAACTTTATGAGGTAATTGTACCTTCTCTCGAATTGGAAAGTAGCACATCAGAGAAAATTGTTCCCGTGATGCCTACACCAACTAGAGAGGAAGCTAATGATGATGATCATGAAACTTCGGATCACGTTACTACTAAACCTCGTTGGTCAACCAGAACACGTTCCACACCAAAGTGGTATGGTAATCCTATCCTGGAAGTCATGTTAGTAGACCACGGCGAACCTATGAAATATGAAGAAGCCATGATGACTGCAAATTTTGATAAATGGCTTGAGGCCATGAAATCTGAGATAGGATCCATGTATGTCCGAATCATGTTAGCAATTGCCACATTTTCTGATTATGAAATCTGGCAAATGGACGTCAAAACTACATTCCTTAATGGATTTCGTAAAGCGGAGTTGTATATGATGCAACCAAAAGGTTCTGTCAATCCTAAAGGTGCTAACAAAGTGTGCAAGCTCCAGCAATCCATTTATGGACTGGCGCAAGCATCTCGGAGTTGGAATATACGCTTCGATGATGTGATCAAATCATATGGTTTTATACAGACTTACGTACGGAGAAGCATGTATTTACAAGAAAGTGAGTGGGAGCTCTGTACCATTTCTGATATTATACCTCGATGACATATTATTAATTGGAAATGATATAGAATTTCTAGATAGAATAAAAGGATACTTGAATAAGAATTTTTCAATGAAAGACCTCGGTGAAGCTACTTGTATATATGGCATCAAGATCTATAGGGATAGATCAAGACGCTTAATAGGACTTTCACAAAGCACATACCTTGGCAAAATTTTGAAGATGTTCAAAATGGATCAGGCAAATAAAGGGTTCTTGCCTGTATTACAATGTGTGAAGTTGAGTAAGGCTCAAAGCCCGACCACTATAGAAGATAGAGAGAGAATGAAAGTCATTCACTATGCCACATCCATACATTCTATAAAGTATGACATGATGTGTACTAGACTTGTTGTGTGCCTTGCCATGAGTTTGGCAAAGATGTACAATAGTGATCCAGGAGTGGACCACTAGACAGTGGACAAAATTGTCCTTAGAGGACAAAGGAGTGTGATACGTCTCCAACGTATCTACTTTTCCAAACACTTTTGCCCTTATTTTGGACTCTAACTTGCATAATTTGAATGGAACTAACCTGGACTGACGCTGTTTTCAGCAAAACTACCATGGTGTTATTTATGTGCAGGAGCAAACATTCTCGGAATGACCTGAAACTTCACGGAGACACTTTTCAGAAAATAAGAAAAATACCTGCCAAAGATGAAGGCCAGGGGCCCACCACCTTGCCACGAGGGTGGGGGGAGCGCCTGCCCCCCTAGGCCACGCCCCCTACCTCGTGGGCCCCCTGTTGCATCTCCGACTCCAACTCCACCTCCATATATTGAGTTTCGATGAGAAAAAAATCAGAGAGAAGAAATCATCGCGTTTTACGATACAGAGCCACCGCCAAGCCCTAAAACCTCTCGGGAGGGCTGATCTGGAGTTCGTTCGGGGCTCCGGAGAGGGGAATCCGTCGCCATCATCATCATCAACCATCCTCCATCACCAATTTCGTGATGCTCACCGCCATGCGTGAGTAATTCCATCGTAGGCTTGCTGGACGGTGATGGGTTGGATGGGATCTATCATGTAATCGAGTTAGTTTTGTTAGGGTTTGATCCCTAGTGTCCACTATGTTCTAAGATTGATGTTGCTATGACATTGCTATGCTTAATGCTTGTCACTAGGGCCTGAGTGCCATGATTTCAGATCTGAACCTATTATGTTTTCATCAATATAGGAGTGTTCTTGATCCTATCTTGCAAGTCTATAGTCACCTATTATGAGTCATGATCCGTTAACCCTGAAGTGACAATAATCGGGATACTTACCAGTGATGACCATAGTTTGAGGAGTTCATGTATTCACTATGTGTTAATGCTTTGTTCCGGTTCTCTATTAAAAGGAGGCCATAATATCCCTTAGTTTCCGTAAGGACCCCGCTGCCACGGGAGGGTAGGACAAAAGATACCATGCAAGTTCTTTTCCATAAGCACGTATGACTATGTTTGGAATAGATGCCTACATTATATCAATGAACTGGAGCTAGTTCCGTGTCACCCTAGGTTATGACTGTTACATGATGAACCGCATCCGGCATAATTAACCATCACCGATCCATTGCCTACGAGCTTTCCATATATTGTTCTTCGCTTATTTACTTTTGCATTGCTATTGCTATCATCACTACAAAATACCAAAAACATTGCTTTTACTACAGTTACCTTTTGCTACCGTTACCACTACTATCATATTACTTTGCTACTAAATACTTTGCTGCAGATATTAAGTTTCTAGGTGTGGTTGAATTGACAACTCAGCTGCCAATACTTGAGAATATTCTTTGTCTCCCCTTGTGTCGAATCAATAAATTTGGGTTGAATACTTTACCCTCGAAAACTGTTGCGATCCCCTATACTTGTGGGTTATCAAGACTATTTTCTGGCGCCGTTGCCGGGGAGCATAGCTCTATTCTTTGAGTCACTTGGGATATATATATCTGCTTATCATTATGAAGAACTTGAGAGATCCAAAAACCAAGATCTATCCCTCAACTACGAGGGGAGGTAAGGAACTGCCATCTAGCTCTGCACTTGATTCACCTTCTCTTATGAGTAAGTTTGCGACACCTACACCTGCTTCTGCTATTCGTTCTGATATGTCGCACGTTATTGATAATGCCACTTCTGCTATGCATGATACTTAGTGCTTTTATTGATGAACTTGCTAGGGCTAGAGAAATTGAAAATATTGAATCTGATGATACTGATGAAAGTGATGATGAAGAACCACTTGCTATTCCTAAGGGTTATGTATTTGATCAAGATGCTTCTTTAGCTATTTTATCTTGCAAAAATAGAACTGAACTTAAAAGATTATTAGCTAAATGGAGTAAGCAATCTCTAAATGATAGAATGAAACCTAACCATGCTTTGGCTACTTCACCTATCTTTGTTACTGATACGGATTATGAATTCTCTGTTGATCCTGATATAATTACTTTGGTTGAATCTGATCCTTTTCAAGGTTATGAATCTGAAACTGTTGTGGCACATCTTACTAAATTAAATGATATAGCTACCCTGTTTACTAAATATGAGAGAACTCGCTACTTTTATATCCTTAAAATATTTCCGTTCTCATTAAAGGGTGATGCTAAGATATGGTTTAATTCTCTTGATCCTGGTTGTGTGCGTAGTCCCCAGGATATGATTTATTACTTCTCTGCTAAATATTTCCCTGCTCATAAGAAACAAGCTGCTTTAAGGGATATATACAATTTTGTGCAAATTGAAGAAGAGAGTCTCCCACAAGCTTGGGGGAGGCTTCTCCAATTACTTAATGCTTTGCCTGATCATCCTCTTAAGAAAAATGAAATACTTGATATCTTTTATAATGGACTAACCGATGCCTCCAGAGATTACCTGGATAGTTGTGCTGGTTCTGTTTTCAGGGAAAGAACTCTGGATGAAGCTGAAATTCTATTGAATAATATGTTGACAAATGAAAATAATTGGACACCTCTGGAGCCAATTCCTGAGCCTATTCCTAAACCAACTCCAAAGAAGAGAGGTATTCTATTTCTCAGTCCTGAAGATATGCAAGAGGGAAAGAAATCTATGAAAGAAAAAGGTATTAAAGCTGAAGATGTTAAGAATTTACCTCCTATTGAAGAAATACATGGTCTTAATTTACCACCTGTTGAAGAAACATATAATCTTAATCCTTTACCTATTGAAGAAACTCATGGTCTTGATAACCCGACACAGGTAGTAAAGGTAAATTCTCTCTATAGATATGATAAGGCTGAAATCCCATTTACTAAATTTGCTAGCCCATGCTTAGATGAGTTTGATAAATTTATGGCTAAGCAAGAAGACTTTAATGCTTATTTTGGTAGACAATTAAAATACAATTCAAATATGCTTGGACACTTGGGTGATTATATGGCTAATGTTAAAGGTGAACTTAAACTTATTAGTAAACATGCTTCTATGGTTACCACTCAAGTAGAACAAGTACTTCAAGCTCAAAATGATTTGCTCAATGAATTGAATAATAAGAATAATGATAATGTTGTTAGAGTTATGACTAGAGGTGGTAGAATGACTCAGGAACCTTTGTATCCTGAAGGCCATCCTAAAAGAATTGAGCAAGATTCTCAGAGAAATAATATAGATGCACCTAGTTCTTCTAAAAAGAAGAAAAAGAAAAATGATAGGACTTTGCATGCTTCTAGTGATCCTATTGTTGAAACACCTGAGAATCCAAATGATATTTCTATTTCTGATGTTGAAACACAATCTGGTAATGAACCTGAAACTAATTATAATGTTAATAATAATGTTCATGATGATGCTCAACCTAGTAAAGACAATGACATAGAAATTGAACATGTTGTTGATCTTGATAACCCACAATCAAAGAATCAACATTATGATAAGAAAGACTTTGTTGCTAGGAAACATGGTAAAGAAAGAGAGCCTTGGGTTCAGAAACCCATGCCTTTTCCTCCTAAACCATCCAAGAAAAAGGATGATGAGGATTTTGAGCGTTTTGCTGAAATGATTAGACCTATCTTTTTACGTATGCGATTAACTGATATGCTCAAAACCAATCCTTATGCAAGTACATGAAAGATATTATTACAAATAACAGAAAGATACCCGAAGCTGAAATTTCCACCATGCTTGCTAATTATACTTTTAAGGGTGGAATACCAAAGAAACTTGGAGATCCAGGAGTACCCACTATACCATGCTCCATTAAAAGAAATTATGTTAAAACTGCTTTATGTGATCTTGGAGCCGGTGTTAGTGTTATGCCTCTCTCTTTATATCGTAGACTTGATTTGAATAAGTTGACACCTACTGAAATATCTTTGCAAATGGCTGATAAATCAACTGCTATACCTGTCGATATTTGTGAGGATGTGCCTGCTGTAGTTGCAAATGTTAGTATTTTAACGGACTTTGTTATTCTTGATATTCCCGAGGATGATAGTATGCCTATTATTCTTGGAATACCCTTTTTGAATACTGTAGGGGCTGTTATTGATTGCACTAAAGGCAATGTCACTTTTCATGTTAATGGTAATGAGCATACGGTACACTTTCCGAGGAAACAACCTCAAGTTCATAGTATCAACTCTATTGGAAAAATTCCATCGATTATATTTGGAGGTTTTGAATTTCCTCTTCCTACTGTCAAGAAGAAATATGATATTCTTATTATTGGGGATGAGCATATCCCCGTTGAGGTAACATAGTGTTATTCGAAATTTCTCCGGATCCATGTTATTCGGAATGAGTTCGTTAACAAGACTTGATCAACCTTGTTAGTGGATTCCTTTTGATGATCATGAGATGAATGAAACTAGAAGGCACAACCTTTTGTACCCCACTTTTACTTTCTGTTATTCATATTAAATAAAAATAAAATAAATATTTTTCTGTCTGTTATCTGATTATCCGTGCAATATAAAAATACCTCAAAAATAAAAGTTCTCCAAATGCCCTGAAAATTAAATATGATTTTTTCTAGAATATTTGAGGATTTATGGAACAAAGAACACACCAGGGGGGCCAACCACCTTGCCACGAGGGTGGAGGGCGCGCCCCTGCCTCGTGGGCCCACGGTGGCCCTCCTCCACTTATTCATGCACCCACACACTTCATCTTCCTCCCCCAAACACGAATAACCAGCTCAAGCACGAGTTCTATCTCATCTTGCTACCATTTTCGATCTCCTTGCTCAAAGCACCTCTCACAAAACTGCTTGGTTAGATTGTTCCTTGGTATGTGACTCCTCCATTGGTCCAATTAGTTTTTCTTCTAGTGCTTTATTCATTGCAAATTTTTGTTTCTTAGGTGACCCTGTTCTTGAGCTTGCATGTCAAATTTATATGGTCAAAAGTAGTTTTGATGCATGATATAGGCCCTAGGCACTTGTAGGAGTAGTTACTATCAATATTATTGAGTTTGGTTTACTATTATTTTGAAGTTACTAAAAATTTCAGAATTTTTCAGAAAATGATGAGGAGACTTTTGAGGGGCTCATCGAGCCAAAGCTCGAAGGAGAAGGCACCGAAGCCTAAGTATAATTTGCCTCGCACCGCGGAGGTTCAGGCGTGTGAATGGCCTTCCAAGGATTTCTTAAGAGTAGCCGAGATTTATGAAGATTTTCATGAGTTGGCTCAGACTGCAGGCCTTACCGCTTTCCTCCATGACCAATGCGATCGATATCTCTTGCTCACAAATACCTTTGTGCAAAACTTTCATTTTCATTCTAGGAACTCACCACCTACGGTGGAATTTCATTTATATGATGAGCATGAGGAGATGTCACTTTATGATTTCTGTCGGATTTGTTTAGTCCCTTTTGGGGGCAAGACAGAAGAACCACATCGTGATGATGTGGAGGGATTTATTGAAACTATCACTATAGGGGAAACAAGGAAGGTTTCCGATGCACGAATCACTAGCATACATTTTCCTGTTTTACGCTACTTTGCATTATTTGCTAGTCGTTGCTTAATTGGTCGCGGAAACTGTGGAAACCTGAGTATCCCTGATATTATTATTTTGCACCATGGTTTATACGATGATAACTCTTTTAGTATGGGCAACATTATTGCCAAACGGTTAAGTCTGAGCCGTACCAAGGGCCCCATCTTTGGAGGCATCTATGATACACGCCTAGCTGCACATTTTAACATACCTATTAGGCATGCTGAGAAGGAAGAAAAAGTGTTGCCCCGTGTTTTTCTAGATTATAAAAGTATGGTGGCACATGATTTTATTGTTAAGAATAGGGAAGGAGAGCTTAAATATCAATTGTTCTTTAATAAACATCATCCTGAGACTATTACCTTGCCTGCTCCTTCTTTATTTGATTTGACTGTAGGCACGTACCTTGTTCCGTTGACGGCTATCCACGCCTACTGGAACCCTGCACCAGCCGAGGAGCCAGAGCCGGAACCACAATTTGATCCTTCACGACAGTCTAATTACCAGTGGGATCCGGAGATGATTGTCAGCCAGTGGCAATCTAAGCCTTCTTCTTCCTCATCACAGTACGACCCCAACAACTATTATTATGGATATCCGCCAGGCCAGCCGTGGCTATAGACCAACTTAGGCCAAAAGCCTAAGCTTGGGGGAGTACGTATTTCCCACCGACATTACATTTATGCTCACACACTCATTGCTAGATGTCGGTGCTCATACTTTTTCATTTTATCATCCATTCTAGTTTATTTCCCTTTTTATGCTTTCTTCTTGTGTGTTTAATAAACCTTAAGAAAAACCAAAAAATAGTTGTAGCTTTTAATCAGTTTAATTTCCATGCTTGTAGTAGTAATTAAAAAGAAAACCCAAAAATATTTCTTGTTCTTCTTTTGCTTGTTGGGAGCTTTCCCGTGTAAATAGTTTTATTTCTTTTCTTTTCTTTGGGGGTCGATAGGAGAAGACCATAATTAAATTGTTGAGGTGGCTCTTATATGCATTATTATTGATCTGACAAAAGAGCCCATATTGCCTTGTCTTCTCATGTTTATTGAATGCTTGCAGATTCCAGCTTAGTCCAATGCACGTGCACTATTATTATTATTCACATCGTTCGGTCGTGCAAGTGAAGGGCAATTATGATGATATATGATGGACTGACTGAGATGAGAAAATCTGGTATGAACTCGACCTATTTTGTTTTTGTAAATATGATTAGTTCATCGTTCCTAATTCAGCCTATTATGAATAAACATGTTTGCAATGACAACTAGAGATCATAGTTTCTTGTGCCATGCTTGATTAGCTATGAGTTATAATGGTTTACCTTGCGTGCCAACATGCTATTGAGATGGTTATGATGTGGTATCATAGGGTGGTATCCTCCTCTGAATGATTTAAGTGACTTGACTTGGCACATGTTCACGCATGTAGTTGAAACAAAATCAACATAGCCTTCACGATATTTATGTTCATGGTGGATTATATCCTACTCATGCTTGCATTCGATGTTGACTTCTTTTAATGCATGTTCATGACTGTTGTCGCTCTCTAGCTGGTCGCTTCCCAGTCTTTTGCTAGCCTTCACCTGTACTAAGCGGGAATGCTGCTTGTGCATCCAAACTCCTTAAACCCCAAAGTTATTCCACATGAGTCCACTATACCTACCTATATATGGTATCTACCTGCCGTTCCAAGTAAATTTGTATGTGCCAAACTCTAAACCTTCAAATAAATATCATGTTCTGTATGCTCGAATAGCTCATGTATCAACTAGGGACGTCTGTGTCTTCCATGTTAGGCGGGTTATTCTCAAGAGGAGTGGACTCCGCTCCTCACTCACGAGATAAATGGCTGGTCACCGGGATGCCCAGTCCCATGCTTTATGCAAACTAAATCAAAATAATTGCAAACAAAACTCCCCCTGGGACTCTTGTTAGTTGGAGGCACTCGTTGTTTCGAGCAAGCCATGGATTGATGCTTGTGGTGGAAAGGGGAGCATAAACTTTACCTTTCTGTTTGGGAACCGCCTATAATGTGTGTAGCATGGAAGATATCGCCATCTCTTGGTTGTTACGTTGACAATGAAAGTATACCGCTCAAAATATTATTCACCTTTGTTTCAAAACCGAGCTCTGGCACCTCTACAAATCTCTGCTTCCCTCTGTGAAGGGCCTATCCATTTACTTTTATGCTGAGTCATCATCCTCTTATTAAAAAGCAGCAGTTGGAGAGCACCGCTGTCATTTGCATTCATTATTGTTAGTTTACATTGAGTATGACTTGACTAGATCTCTTTTACCATGAATTACAATGTCTAGTCAGTCCTTGGTCTTTAAAGGTGCTCTGCATTTATGTTTTGCGGTCTCAGAAAGGGCTAGCAAGATACCACCTTGTTATATCATATTATGATTGTTTTGAGAAAGTGTTGTCATCCGAGTTTTATTATTATGGCTCACTAGTTGATTATGCTATTGATATGAGTAACTTGAGACCTATGCGTTATTGCGAATGTGGTTAGTTATAATCTTTGCTGAAAACTTGAATGTTGGCTTTACATATTTACAACAACAAGAGCAAACAGAGTTTGTAAAAGTTTTTCTTTATCACTTTCTGTTTGTCAACTGAATTGCTTGAGGACAAGCAAAGGTTTAGGCTTGGGGGAGTTGATACGTCTCCAACGTATCTACTTTTCCAAACACTTTTGCCCTTGTTTTGGAAACTTGCATATTTGAATGGAACTAACCCGGACTGACGTTGTTTTCAATAGAACTACCATGGTGTTATTTATGTGCAGGAGCAAACATTCTCGGAATGACCTGAAACTTCACGGAGACACTTTTCAGAAAATAAGAAAAATACCTGCCAAAGATGAAGGCCATGGGGCCCACCACCTTGCCACGAGGGTGGGGGCGCGCTTGCCCCCCTAGGGCGCGCCCCCTACCTCGTGGGCCCCCTGTTGCGTCTCCGACTCCAACTCCACCTCCATATATTGAGTTTCGATGAGAAAAAAAATCAGAGAGAAGAAATCATCATGTTTTACGATACGGAGCCGCTGCCAAGACCTAAAACCTCTCGGTAGGGCTGATCTGGAGTCCATTCGGGGCTCCGGAGAGGGGAATCCGTCGCCATCGTCATCATCAACCATCCTCCATCACCAATTTCATGATGCTCACCGCCGTGCGTGAGTAATTCCATCATAGGCTTGCTGGACGGAGATGGGTTGGATGGGATCTATCATGTAATCGAGTTAGTTTTGTTAGGGTTTGATCCCTAGTGTCCACTATGTTCTGAGATTGATGTTGCTATGACTTTGCTATGCTTAATGCTTGTCACTAGGGCCCGGGTGCCATGATTTCAGATATGAAACTATTATGTTTTCATCAATATATGAGTGTTCTTGATCCTATCTTGCAACTCTATAGTCACCTATTATGAGTTATGATCTGTCGGTGTACTAGAGTAGGGGTACCTTAGTATCCCGAACTTGTGCACGGGCAGTCGCAGCATCCCGCGGCAAGGCTTGCCGGGTGACCGCCAAGGTCCTCCGTGGTTCCTTTGGAGCCATTCAAGAACAAAGTATCCAAGCCAAGGAGACAAGACCCCGGCAAGAGGAGCTTGCCGGGAAGGCCAACCAAGGCAAGGCGCTTAAGGAGACAAGACCCCGGCAAGAGGAGCTTGCTAGGAAGGCCAACCAAGGCATCTCAAGGAACTTGTCGCGACGCGCCATGCGTCTTGGCAAGGCCCGGTGAGCGACAAGCTCCCGGACGCGACAAGACAACGACCGCGGAAAGGCGCTTGCCGCGGCAAGCCACCACTCTGTGCCCGCGCTCCAGCGCATCCACCAATGTGTCGCTCTGGGACCCTTCCAGGCATACGTGGCGGGAGGCTGTGCGGCCAGGGGTGTGCGGCGGCAAGCGGCGCTGACAAGATCGCCATCGTGGCGAGCGGTGGCATCCCTGACGGTCCCTTTTGCACTATTTAGACGACGCAGACAGGCATTTAATGCCCTTGTCCCCTGCCGTCAGGGTTAGGTATGATACACTGTAGCAGGTAGCTGTACCTACCGCAGCAGCTTTCCATTTTTGCCCTTGTCTACGTTGCCACCTGTCGGTGACCCCTTGAGCATATAAAAGGAGGCCCATGCGCAACGTAGAGAGGGGGGCTGAGGAGGAAAAAGAGAACACTCATGCTCGGTCTCGTTAGCTGCTGGGGTGTACTGTAGCACTCCGCGCTCCCGAGCCAGAACTCAATACAAACCACAAAGCAGGAGTAGGGTTTCACGCATCCGTGCGACCCGAACCTAGGTAAACTGCTCGTGTGCTTCACCTCGATCCGCTCTTCGTGCGACCTCCGCCCCCGCCGAACCGAAAGGGACTCGGTCCGCCGGTCCCATAGGTGCTCGTGGATCAGAACCCCGGCATCTTTGGCGCGCCAGGTAGGGGCGTCGAGGTTGTGTGAACCAGATCCTGCGTTCACACCAGCTAGATCTTCATCATCTTCATCGACATGCCGCCGAAGAAGAAGGCTTCGGAGGCGGCTGCTCCGTCCACGCCGAACCCACCACCGCCGGAGCAAACGGCTGATGGGGCAGACGCCGGCGGAAGAACGGGCGTCGACAAGGGAGCTCACGGTGCTGCCATGTCCAAGGACAAGGCTGCGCTGCCCATCGGCGGCGTAGCCGGCTCCCACAACGACCGGGCGCACTCCAAGACCTCGGCGTCCGTACATGCACCGCGCCCATCTCAGGAGGCGCGGGACCGGCAGCGTCATGGTGCTCACAGTACCATGCGTTTGCTGGACCAAGATCGAGCTGGTGGATCTCGGAGTGCTCAAGACCAGCATGCACGCCAACATGCTGGCACGAGCGAGGCACGGTCGCCTGGACGGGATACTGCTCCTTCTAACACAGTTAGAAGTCCGAGCATATCCCGCTCCTCGCACCGTTCGCCACCACCACCTGCCACTGCAGCAGAAGTTTTGGTGCGAGCTCAACTGCTCCTGGACTACCCTCCAACGGCAGACAAGATCGACGACTGGAGGGCCACCATTCAGAGTCTCATTGGCTTCGCCAATGGCGACACTCAACAGCAGCCGAGCACGTCGCAGTCGCGGCAAGTCAGCCAGGCACGAGCCGGTGGCGACAAGACCGGTGGGGGTGCAACCACTGTGCACTCTCCGCCACGAAGGCCAAGATCGCCGACTTGCCGGATCCACCTCGACAGCGACTCCACCGCGTCATCAAATCCACGAGCTCGTCGCGATCAGCGCCAAGTTCTTCACGAATGACAGCAAGAAGACGCTCGTACTCGCATCGAGTGCCGAAGAGAAGCGCGACGTCAATCGGACCAGCGCGCTGGGCCCTCTGTCGACATGCATGCGCCAGGGGAACCAGGCGGCTTGCCGTACGCGGTAGGTTGCCCTGTGTTTACTCGTGAGCTGCGGCAAGTCCAGTGGCCCAGCATGAAGAATTTCAAGCCAGACGTACCAGAGAAGTACGACGGCAAGTCGCATCCGTCGGAGTTCCTCAGCATCTACACCATCGCGGTGCAGGCTGCCGGGGGACGAGACAACAAGATCCTTGCCAAGTACTTCCCCCTGGTGCTCAAGCCCAACGTCAGGTCCTGGCTCATGCACTTGCCGGACAACTCCATATCCTCCTGGGCATACCTATGCCATCAGTTTGTCGGCGCCGTTACAGGCGGCCACAAACCTCATGGCCAAGAGAGTGACCTTCATCTACTCGCCCAGAAGGAAGGAGAGCCCCTGCGCAAGTACATTCAGAGATTTAGCCGTGTATAGCACAACATCCCAGATGTCCACCCTGCCGCGGTCATCAGCGCATTCCATCAGAACGTGCGTAACCGCAGGATGCGGGAGGAGATGGCGATGTGCAAGATCAGAGACGTCAGTGAGCTGTATGCCTTGGCCGACAAGTGTGCATGTGCTGAGGAAGGAAGGAAACTCCCCGGAGAGAATACAGGAGCAGGGGGATCTGACAGCGAGGATGCTGCCCCGGCAAAGAAAAACCGGCGGCGGAACAACAGGAAGAAGAAAGGCAAAGATGTGCTAGTCGTTGAGCAGTCCGGCAACGAAGGTGGCGCCAACAAAGCCAAAGCTGGTAGCTCCGGCAAGGAGATCGCCGCATGCACCAACTGCCAGACTGTGGCGGTCGCCGACAAGCAGGATGGCACCGACAAGCAGTACTGCAAGATCCACCGCACCAAGGGCCATGACCTCTAGAGCTGCAAGAAGGTCGAGCAGCTTGTCCAGCAGCAAAAAGCTGAATACGAGCGACGCGACAAGGAGAGGGTCCAAGGAGGCGCTGGAGAATCCGGCAAGAAGCGCACCGGCCGAGGAGGACGCCACGGCAAAGCCAAGCAGCGGCAAGGAGACATACCTCCCCGCGGCCGCGACAAGGATGAAGATGACGACGACGACGAAGACATGGATGATGTCGAGACCAGTGAGCAGGAGTTCCAGAAAGCCACAGAGGTCTTGTGCGTTGACGGCAGTGCTTCTCTGCATACTTCGCACCGCCAACTCAAGCAGTGGGTGCGGGAAGTCAATGTGGCAGAACCGCCTGTCGAGTCACGCAAGCTTCTGAAATGGTCCAGCACGCCTATCATCTTTGATATTGAGGACCACCCTGATCGCACAACTGCGGTCGGGTGCTTGCCGATGTTGGTTTCACCAACTATCCGCAACCTCAAAGTTACTAACATGCTAGTTGACGGCGGGGCCGGCTTGAACCTGATCTCCTCCGCTGTACTCCAGAAACTCCAGATCCCTGATGGCAAGCTTGAAGAGACCGGCACATTCCAAGGAATCAACCCGGGAAGGAGCAAGCCGAAGGGGAAGGTCACGTTTCCAGTAACATTTGGCAGCGAGGTGAACTTCAGGACTGAGAGGGTCACTTTTGACGTTGCCGATTTTCCATTGCCTTACAACGGGATACTCGGCCGTCCAGCACTCGCCAAGTTCATGGCAGCCTCTCACTATGCATACAACATGCTGAAGATGCCAGGCCCGATAAGCGTCATCTCTGTCCCTGGCGACAAGAAGGATGCTCTTATCTGCGCCGACAAGATCTACCGGGAAGCGGCAGCCGCAGCAGATCGCAAGTCACCTGCCGTTGAAGCTCCCAGGGGGAAGAAGAAGACCAAGTCCGGCAAGAGTTCTGATGCCCACTCCGGCAAGCGCACCTCTTCGGAGTGTTGCGCTGCCGTCGAGGACGCACCAACGAGCTCCACCGGCAAGTGTAAGAGGACAATGGCGGCTCCGCCAGAGACCAAGAAGGTGTCCGCCAAGGAGGACGGCACTGGTGGTACCTTCACCATCAGTGCCACTCTCGACCCTAAATAGGAAAGCGCGCTCATTGCTTTCCTGCGGGCGAACGTCGATGTGTTTGCGTGGCAACCGTCTGACATCCCCGATGTTCCCAGGAAGGTAATTGAGCACCATCTTGCCGTTTGCCCTCATGCGCGGCCCGTCAAGCAGAAGGTCAGGAAGCAAGCAGTGGAGCGCCAAGAATTCATCACAGAAGAGATCAAGAAGTTGGAAGTAGCAGGCCTTGTCAGAGGAGTGCTCCATCCTACGTGGTTGGCCAATCCTGTAGTCGTGCGCAAGGCGAACGGGAAATGGAGACTTTGTATTGACTTTACCGATGTTAACAAAGCTTGTCCCAAAGACCCATTTGCTTTGCCGCGCATTGACCAGATTGTTGACTCCACAGCCGGATGTGATTTGCTTTCATTTCTTGACGCATACTCAGGATACCATCAGATCTTCATGGTAGAAGAGGATGAGGAGAAGACCGCATTCATCACTCCATGTGGCACGTACTGTTTCATACGGATGCCTTTCGGTTTAAAAAATGCTGGTTCAACATTTGCAAGAGTAGTCCATGTCGCTCTTGAGCCACAAATGCATAGAAATGTGGAGGCCTACATGGATGACATAGTGGTCAAGAGCAAGGACAAGGCAACTCTGATTCAAGATATAGACGAGACCTTTGCAAATCTGCGCAAGATCAGCCTCAAGCTCAACCCCGAGAAGTGCGTGTTTGGAGTCCCCTCCGGCAAGATTCTCGGGTTCTTCGTGTTTCAACGGGGAATCGAAGCCAATCCCGACAAGATCAAGGCCATTGAGCAGATTGAAGCACCAAAGCGCGTCAAGGATGTACAAAGACTTGCCGGTTGCGTGGCTGCTCTCAGCAGATTTATCTCTAGGTCTGCTGAGCGCGCCCTGCCATTTTTCAAAATATTGAAAAAGGCAGGTCCAATGAAATGGACTCCGGAAGCGGAGGCTGCGCTGCAAGACTTGAAGAGATACCTGTCCTCCGCTCCAACACTTGTCGCACCTAAGCCACAAGAGAAGTTGCTGCTATATATAGCGGCAACCAATCAAGTGGTTAGTGCTGCGTTAGTAGCAGAGAGGGAGGCAGATGACGAGCCAGCAACCGTGGCAGGTGCATCCAGCGACAAGCAGGGGGCTTCCCCGGCAAGCTCTGGCCCCGACAAGGATGGACCTACGCAGACGCGCGAGAAGATACAGAAGAGAATGGTACAGCGTCCGGTTTACTTTGTCAGTTCCCTTCTGCAGGGGGCTAGGTCAAGGTACTCTGGCGTGCAGAAATTTCTTTTCGGCCTTCTCATGGCCTCGAGAAAGCTGCGCCATTACTTCCAAGCACATAAGATCACAGTTGTCACTCGTTTTCCGCTGAAGAGGATACTACAGAATCCAGAAGCGACAGGCAGGATTGTTGAGTGGGCACTGGAACTGTCAAGCTTTGGCCTCAAGTTTGAGAGTACTTCAACTATCCAAAGTAGAGCATTGGCAGAATTCATAGCAGAATGGACGCCAACACCAGATGAAGAAATTCCAGAAACGAGCATCCCCGTCGAGGAAGCAAGCAAAGAGTGGCTGATGTACTTTGATGGTGCCTTTTCGCTGCAAGGCGCCGGCGCTGGCGTGTTGCTTGTCGCACCCATCGGAGAGCACCTCAAGTACGTAGTCCAGATGCACTTTCCCAAGGAGCAAGCAACAAACAATACTGCAGAGTATGAAGGCTTGCTTGCCGGTCTCAGGATCGCAGCAGACCTTGGGATCAAGAAGCTCATTGTCAAGGGTGACTCGCAGCTTGTCGTCCGCCAAGTGAACAAGAGCTATCAGAGTCCGTTGATGGAAGCCTACGTCGACGAAGTGAGAAAGCTAGAAGAGCACTTTGACGGCCTACAAATGGAGCATGTTCCAAGAGCTCAGAACGCCATTGCCGATGGCCTATCAAAGTGCGCCGCACTTAAGTTACCTGTGGAACCAGGGATCTTTGTGCTCAAGCTGACTCAACCGTCTGTAACGCCATCAACTGGACAGAGCAAGAAGAGGAAGTTGATTTCTGGTGACTATTTTCTGGCAGAGCTTCCCGAAGCCGCCGCCAAGAAGGTCCCCAAGATCAACGCCAAGAGCGCTGAGGAGCAGTCTGCTCCGGCAAGCCCTAGGATTTGTTCCGTTGAAGCAGAAGCTCCCGACAAGTTTTGCTTCGGCAAGCTTGCCGGGGAACGTCAAGCTCCGGCAGAGCCGCAAGTTCTCGCCGTAGAAGCGGACGTTCCCGCAGCAACATATTTGCCTTGTGCTGAGGAGCAGTCTGCTCCGGCAAGCCCCAGGGTTTGTTCCTTGAAGCAGAAGCTCCCGACAAGTTCTGCTCCGGCAAACTTGCCGGGGAACGTCAAGCTTCGGCAGAACCGCAGGTTCTCGCCGTAGAAGCGGATGTCCCCGCAACAGCAGATTTGCCTTTAGTCCTTGTTGTCGAGCCACAAGCTCCGGCATGGGCACAGCAGATTGTCCGTTTCCTTCAGACAGGAGAACTTCCCGAAGAGCAAGAAGAAGCGGAAAGAGTAGCCCGGCAGTCAAGTATGTACCAGTTTGTCGACAACACACTGTACAGAAGAAGACTCAACGGTGTGAAACTGAAGTGTATTCACCGGGAAGATGGACAAAAGTTGTTGGCAGAGATACATGGAGGCATATGTGGTCACCACATTGGCGCAAGAGCACTTGCGGACAAAGCATTCCGGCAAAGTTTCTTTTGGCCGACAGCCCTCCAGGATGCAACTGCACAAGTAACCAAGTGTGAAGCGTGCCAGTTCCATTCCAAGCAGATACACCAACCAGCTCAAGCTCTCCAGACGATCCCTTTATCCTGGCCATTTTCGGTCTGGGGGCTCGACATCCTCGGCCCCTTTCCCCGAGCAGTCGGGGGCTTTGAGTACTTGTACGTTGCAATCGACAAGTTCACAAAGTGGCCGGAAGTGGAACCAGTGAGGAAGGTGACAGCACTGTCAGCAGTCAAGTTCTTCAGGTCGATTGTTTGCAGCTTCGGGATCCCTAACAAGAGAATCACCGACAACGGTACGCAATTCACGAGTCGCACCTTCATGCAGTACGTCCAAGATCTTGGCGCCAAGGTCTGCTTCGCTTCTGTTGCTCACCCGAGAAGCAACGGTCAAGCGAAGAGGGCAAATGCTGAAGTGCTGCGCGGGCTCAAGACCAGAACTTTCGACAGGCTGCACAAGTGCGGAAGAAACTGGATCGAGGAGCTGCCGGTGGTTCCTTGGTCGATCAGGACGACGCCAAATCGAGCCACTGGCCAGACACCTTTCGCTCTAGTCTATGGAGCAGAGGCAGTTCTCCCCACGGAACTCATATATGGGTCACCTCGAGTGCTCGCTTATGATGAGCTTGAGCAAGAGCAGCTGCGACAAGATGACGCGCTGCTCCTTGAGGAAGACCGTCTTCAGGCTGCTGTACGAGCTGCTCGCTACCAGCAAGCTTTGTGCCGCTACCATAGCCGCAAAGTTAACGCCAGAAGTCTCGAGGAAGGCGACCTTGTTCTTCGGCGCGTTCAGTCCGCCAAGAATTCCAACAAGTTGACGCCAAAGTGGGAAGGCCCTTACCGGGTGAAGCGAGTCACTAGGCCTGGTGCTGTCCGCCTTGAGACCGAAGATTGCGTTCTGGTGAGCAATTCCTGGAACATTGAGCATCTTCGTAAGTTTTACCCGTAAGGCGCGGTTGCCGGAACCTGTTCCGGCAACCACCTTTTGTACAAGTCTTGCCGCTGTTGCATGTAATCCTTTGTACAAAGCCGGGCGCAGACCCCGTGCATAAGTAAAGCTCATGTGCTCCGCACATCTTGTTGATTTCATGCTTTCTATTTTTTGCATATGTGATCTGACACTTTGTGCAGCACCTACTCCTCGGTAAGCAATAACGAGCCGTAAGGCTCCATATCTTTATTTTCTCTTCTTCCCTTTTTCTCAAGGAAAGGAAGGTTCCCTCGCCCACAAGTTTGCCGGGGGGGAAAGGAAGAAGATAATGGTATGGACCAGGCATCGTTCAAGAAAGTTTCGCCTTACCGGGAAGCAAACAACAGAAAAGCTAAGTTGCCAAAGTTTGAGCAATCAGATTTTTTAAATTTTTTAAGTTATCTCCCTTGAACGACCGCACTTTGTATGGAAAACCTGTGCGTGGAGGAACCAACTCGTAGCTAGTTGTGCCCTTACTTTGTTTCGAGTCCGCTCAACAACTTAAGTGAGCTGCAACTAGTTGCGACAAGGTTTCTTGTCGGTAGCGGCACCGCCAGCAGGCTGCTGACGTCCCGCACTCAGCGCTCGCGGCTCAGGTGCCTGCATCGGCAAGTTCCCTAAAAGTGTAGGGTAAAAAAACATACAAAGGGAGGAATCAAGTAAAGGGAATAACATTGCAATCATTACCCGGAATAGAGTTATATTACAAGATAGCTTGTCGCGGCTCTAACAGATTGTTTTCATAACATGACAAACAGCGACAAGAAAAGAAGAAAGCGGGCGGCCTAGTCTACGCGATCGCCCTCGATCCTCTTGATCCCGCTCACCTTGTCCACAATGGGTGCGACAAGGGTCTTGAGCGCCTCCAGATCAGCATCCGGCGGCAGGGTCTTGAGGACGTTGGTGAGGTTGAGGCCCAGATTGCGGAAGGCCACCTTCACCAACACTTTTTGAAGAGCTCCCGCGCAGATCTTGCGCGACTCGTCGGCCAGCTGCTTTGGGATCTTCTCCCGGAGCCGCTGGAGGTCCGTCGCCACGCCTTTGAAGAACAAGATGAGCTTGGCGCTGGGTTGGAGGTTCTCGTCGGAGGGATACCCGAGATCCTCCATCCCCAGCTGCGCCAGCTCCCTGTCAATGTCTGCGGCAACATTCACGAGACCCTCCATCCAGTGCTCCACATTCTCCCTGAAAGCATTCTGGGCGGCGGCAGCACTTTCCAGCAGCGCCTTGTCGGCCTTGATCTCCTCCTTCAAGGCCACCTCCTGCTCCTTGGCGCCGTCCAGCGTCTTGGTCAAAGTGGTCAGCTTCAACTCAAGATCCGCGTTGGAGTCCTTGGCGGCGCTAAGCTCTTTGCCCTTCTCGGCGAGATCGGCCTCCAGCCGCGCCACCTTCATCTCCAGCTCCTTCTTGGCGGCCTCGGCAACTGCGGCAGCATCTTCTGCTTGCTTAAGGGCTCCGCCGAATTGTTGCTCACGCGCGGCAAGCTCCTCCTCGTAGGCGTCAAGGTTGACTTTCCGCTGCGCCAGCTCGCCCTCCTGCGCAGACAGCTTTCCAGCGGCAAGCTGCTATTGCTCTTCAACTTCGGCCTTCTCGAGGAAGAAGGCCTTCTGCGCTTCGGCGAGTTTCTCCCGCTCCTCTGCCAGGGACCGGAGAGCTTCCTGGTTGAGACTCCGGAGCTCCTCCGCGCGCTTCTCGATATCCACTCCCGCCTTTGCGACAAGCGCCTCACGGGATTCCAGCTTGGCTTGCCGCGCGCGGTAGAGTGACAACAGCTTCCGCAGCAGCCGCTCCTCCTCAGGCTTGCCGCTGCTGCTGCTCGGCGCGTCAACCAGCGTCAGCCCAGCGGAGGCGAGCACCTCTCCGTCGAAGCTCTCCCCTTCAACCGGCGCCCTGGAGCTCGACGCCCAGGGGAGGTTGATGAAGACGCCATCACCGGCCTTCAAGTAGACGCCCGGCTGGGGCTCTTCGGAGCCTGGCGCTGCGGCAGCGGCGGAGGGTCGGCGGTCGACGTAGCGTCTGGTGCTCCTGCGGCCTCAGGGTCGTCAGTGCGATCGCCAGACCCCTCGCCAGCTGCTGCAGCGGCAGCCTTGGCGGCAGCGTCTTCGGCGGCAACCTCGATCTCCATCCGCTCCGCAGTAGATGGGTTTGACGGCCGGAAAAGGGAGAAGAGTCAAGCAAATATCCAAGAAAAGAGAAAAAGATCAAAAGAAGAAGAACCCAAGGGAAGTTTTGAAGTGAGAGGAGTACCTGTACCGGGTCCTGCAGTCGTGGTCTCCGCCGTCGGGGGGCCGCTGGTGCTGTCCCTTGCCGGAGAACTCTCCCTTGCCGGAGACTTCTCCCTTGCCGGAGAACTCTCCCTTGCTGGAGGACTCTCCCTTGGCTCCTGGTGGGGCTGCTCTGCTCCTACACAAACCAACAGTCAGATGTCAGCAAAGGAAGAGTATCCATGCGCACTTCACAGCGGAAAGCAAACCATATACTTACGCTGGGGGCTGCTCTGGAGAAAAGTTGCCGGGTCCGGCAAGGTTGTCTCGGGCGCACCCCCTGCTGTGGCAGTGGGTTCGTCCTCGATGACAATCACCGGGACCTTGGCTCTCTTTGCTGCTCTCTGGGCCAGAGTCCTAAAAAGGAATAAGTTCAGAGTAAAGCAAATGAGATACAAGACAAACAACAAGAATTGAAGAACTACAAGTACAACAAGAGAATCTTACTCTTCTTCTTCCTCGTCGGAGCTGAACGCGGAGAAGTCGAAGTCTGGCTCACGTCCGGCGCGAGGAGGCGGAGGAGTGGTTTCCCTTGGCCACTTGGCGGGAACGGTGGCGGTGGTATGAGACGACCCCGCTCCGGCTGCCGCCGCGGCGTGAGAAGCGGCAGGAGCAGAAGCGGTGGTCCGAGTGGGCCCCGCTCCAGTTGCCATCGCTGCGTGAGGTGCTCCCGCAGCAACAGTGCTTGCCGCAGTGGAGCGTGTCACGCGGCGCGGCGACTGTTGACTCGCCTGCCGCTCCGCTACGTCACTGGCCTTGCGGAGATGCCTTCTTGGTGGGGACGGAGGCTCTGCTTGCGGCGAGCTACCTGAAGATGAGGAGGAAGAGGAGTTGATCTCCAGCGAGCCGCTCGCATCCTCGGCGGGCTCGCTCGACTCGACGCCATGCCCGGAAAGCCCTTTCTGCCCGGCAAGCTCTTTCTCGCCGGCGGGCTCCCCTCGCTCGGCACGGCTTGCCGCCTCTGCTGCATCTGCCTCCTCCACGGTGAATCCAAATTCGCCCGCGGCTGCGGCTGCCGCCGCCTCTTCCAGCCTAGTGGCGATGCGTGTCATCTCCGCATCGGTGGTGTCGCGGGTGAGGCTATCCTTTTCATCGGAGCGGATCGGCACTTCTACCAACCCATCGAAGAATTGCTGCACGACGTCGTCTGCAGGCTCTTGCCAAGTTGGGACAATTCCATGCGAATCGCACAGCGGCATCATTGCACGGATGCGGTCGAGCGCGGAGTTGTTGCACAGCGGAACGACACCCCCCGGCAACCTGAACACTTCGGGATGTTGAGGGTCATACTTGAACAGCTCCTGGAGCATCGTGTTAAGCTCCAGAACAGTGAAGTTGAAGTTGAGGCCCGGCCGCAGCCTCATGATGTCCGCCTTGTTCTTGAATTCCCAGGCGGGTCTCCCCCGTTCCTGCAGGGGGGTGATGCGGCGGCGAAGAAAATCTGTGCCAATAGCGCCTACAGTGAGGCCGGCAAGCCTGAGGCGTAGGATCCGGGTGACGGCAATCTTCAGCCTATCGTCTTCCGGGGCCACGTCACTCCAATCGCTGCCGCGCGCTACTGGGGTTTGGCGCCGGGAGGTAAATGGCTACGGGTTCTCCTCGTGAATCCAGCACCAGTCTGCTCTCCATTCCTCCCACTTGCCGCAGAACTCTCCTTCCAGATAAGTGTCCTTCTTGCCGGCCCTCGAGATCTGGGCGATTCCGCCGGATAAAGGCTCTCCTCTCTCTACTCGGGGCATAAAGAAGTGGCGAAAAAGGGCTACATTGGATGGACTCCGACAAAGTTTTCGCAGAGATGTGCGAAAACTGCCATGGTCAGAACGGCATTGGGGGTGAAATCAAGGAGGTGGAACCCGTAGGTGTTCATAATGTCGCAGAAAAACTCAGAGAAAGGCGGGCAGAGCCCGCAGTAGAAGAACAAGGCGAAGAAAGGATATCCATTTGGAGCCGTCTTCCAAGTGGCGGCTGGAAGTACCTTCTTGCGCGGGTGCGCTCGCGTCTCCGTCGACCAGAAGAGGTAGTAGTTCTCCCTCAGCTCCCTCGCGGCGAGCTTGGGGGGCAAGACTGCCCGCTCCTTTCGCAGCACCGCAAGCCGCTGCGCCTCGGTCGACTTCACAACCTTCCCCTTGTCGTCTTTCGGAGCCATGGCGGAAGTGGTGGAGGAGGTCGACGACGTTGGTGGTGCTGGTGGCGATGGGGGGTGGGGTGCTGCTCTCTTTCAGATTTGGGAAGACAAGGGAGCGGCGGAGATTTCCGAGATTGAAGCGGCAACCGGTGAATGGGCGAACTACCCCTGTTTCCCCTGCTTATAAAGAGGGAGAGGGCGGACGTTCCACATTTCCGAATAAAGAAACCACCCACGATCTCTCCCACGACGCCGCATTCAACGCGTGCCGTTCGAGGAGGGAGCGGTGGATACGGGGAAAGATACGGCGTAACCTAGACCGCGCGTGCCCGTGTCCTATTTTGGGCCTGGCCCAATAGCGCTCGGCACCGTGTATGGCCCAGGCCCGGGGGCTCCTATCGGTGTACTAGAGTAGGGGTACCTTAGTATCCCGAACTTGTGCACGGGCAGTCGCAGCATCCCGCGGCAAGGCTTGCCAGGTGACCGCCAAGGTCCTCCGTGGTTCCTTTGGAGCCATTCAAGAACAAAGTATCCAAGCCAAGGAGACAAGACCGAGGCAAGAGGAGCTAGCCGGGAAGACCAACCAAGGCAAGGCGCTTAAGGAGACAAGACCCCGGCAAGAGGAGCTTGCCGGGAAGGCCAACCAAGGCATCTCAAGGAACTTGCCGCGACGCGCCACGCGTCCCGGCAAGGCCCGGTGAGCGACAAGCTCCCGGACGCGACAAGACAACGACCGCGGCAAGGCGCTTGCCGCGGCAAGCCACCACTCTGTGCCCGCGCTCCAGCGCATCCACCAACGTGTCGCTCTGGGACCCTTCCAGGCGTACGTGGCAGGAGGCTGTGCAGCCAGGGGTGCGCGGTGGCAAGCGGCGCTGACAAGATCGCCATCGTGGCGAGCGGTGGCGTCCCTGACGTTCCCTTTTGCACTATTTAGACGACGCAGATGGGCATTTAATGCCCTTGTCCCCTGCCGTCAGGGTTAGGTATGATACACTGTAGCAGGTAGCTGTACCTACCGCAGCACCTTTCCATTTTTGCCCTTGTCTACGCTGCCACCTGTCGGTGACCCCTTGAGCATATAAAAGGAGGCCCATGCGCAACGTAGAGAGGGGGGGATGAAGAGGAAAAAGAGAACACTCACGCTCGGTCTCGTTAGCTGCTGGGGTGTACTGTAGCACTCCGCGCTCCCGAGCCAGAACTCAATACAAACCACAAAGCAGGAGTAGGGTTTCACGCATCCGTGCGGCCCGAACCTGGGTAAACTGCTCGTGTGCTTCGCCTCGATCCGCTCTTCGTGCGACCTCCGCCCCCGCCGAACTGAAAGGGACTCGGTCCGCCGGTCCCATAGGTGCTCGTGGATTAGAACCCCGGCATGATCCGTTAACCCCAAAGTGACAATAATCGGGATACTTACCGGTGATGACCGTAGTTTGAGGAGTTCATGTATTCACTATGTGTTAATGCTTTGTTCCGGTTCTCTATTAAAAGGAGGCCTTAATATCCCTTAGTTTCCGTAGGGACCCCGCTGCCATGGGAGGGTAGGACAAAAGATGTCATACAAGTTCTTTTCCATAAGCATGTATGACTATGTTCGGAATACATGCCTACATTATATCAATGAACTGGAGCTAGTTCTGTGTCACCCTAGGTTATGACTGTTACATGATGAATCGCATCCGGCATAATTCTCCATCACCGATCCATTGCCTACGAGCTTTCCATATATTGTTCTTCTCTTATTTACTTTTGTGTTGCTATTGCTATCATCACAACAAAATACCAAAAGCATTGCTTTTACTACCATTACCACTACTATCATATTACTTTGCTACTAAATACTTTGCTGCAGATATTAAGTTTCCAGGTGTGGTTGAATTGACAACTCAGCTGCCAATACTTGAGAATATTCTTTGGCTCCCCTTGTGTTGAATCAATAAATTTGGGTTCAATACTTTACCCTCAAAAACTGTTGCGATCCCCTATACTTGTGGGTTATCAAAGTGTTTCTCAGTTATGGAGGTGATAAAGAGTTCGTCGTAAAGAGTTACATCGATGCAAGCTTTGACACCAATCTGGATTACTCTAAGTCAAGTGGGAGCAATTAGCTAGAGTAGCTCCATGAAGAGCATTATAGACATATAAATTTGCAAAATACATACGGATCTGAATATGGCAGACACCATTTACTAAACCTCTCTCACAAGCAAAACATGATCGCACCTTAGAACTCACTAGGGTGTTAATCACATGGCGATGTGAACTAGATTATTGACTCTAGTAAACTCTTTGGGTGTTAGTCACATGGCGATGTGAACTATGGGTGTTAATCACATGGCGATGTGAACTAGGTTATTGACTCTAGTGCAAGTGGGAGACTAGTGGAAATATGCCCTAGAGGCAATAATAAAGTTATTATTATTATATTTCCTTATTCATAATAAAGGTTTATTATTCATGCTAGAATTGTGTTGATCGGAAACTTAAATACATGTGTGGATACATGAACAAAATACCGTGTCCCTAGTGCGAGCCTCTACTAGACTAGCTCGTTGATCAAAGATGGTTAAGGTTTCCTAGCCATAGACATGTGTTGTCAATTGATAACGGAATCACATCATTAGGAGAATGATGTGATGGACAAGACCCATCTGTTAGCTTAGCATATGATCGTTCAGTTTATTGCTATTGCTTTCTTAAAGTCAATTACATATTCCTTCAAATATGAGATCATGCAATTCCCGGATACCAGAGGAATACCTTGTGTGCTATCAAACGTCACACCATAATTGGGTGATCATAAAGATGCTCTACAGGTATCTCTGAAGGAGTCTGTTGAGTTGGCATAGATCGAGATTAGGATTTGCCATTCCGTGTATCAGAGAGGTATCTCTGGGCCCTCTCAGTAATACACATCACAAGAAGCTTGCAAGAAAAATGACTAAGTAGTTAGTTACGAGATGATGTATTACGAAACAAGTAAAAAGACTTGCCGGTAACGAGATTGAACTAGGTATGAAGATACCGACGACCGAATCTCGGGCAAGTAACATACCAACAGACAAAGGTAATTACGTATTTTTCATAAGATTTGACCGATAAAGATCTTCTTAGAATATGTAGAAACCAATATGGGCATCCAAGTTCCGCTATTGGTTATTGACTGGAGAGGCTCCTCTATCATGTCTACGCCATTCTCGAACCCGTAGGGTCCGCACGCTTAACATTCATTGATGATATAGTATTATATGAGTTATGTGATTTGGTGACAGAATGTTGTTTGGAGTCCTGGATGATATCACAGACATGACGAGGAGCTCCAGAATGGTCCGGAGGTAAATATTGATATATAGGACGATGCTATTTGGTCACCGAAAAGGTTTCGAGAAATACCGGGTATGCATTGGGTCATCAAAATGGGTTTTGGGAAATCCACGGTGAGTATATGGGCCCAATGGGCCAAGGGGAGCCACACACCAGCCCACAAGTGGCTGGCGCGCCCTCTCCCTGGCTGCCGGCCTTAGGGAAGGAAAGGGGGAGTTGCCTCAAAGAAAAGGAAGGGGGGGGAGGACTAGCCCCTCCCACCTTCCCCTCCTAATGAGAGAAAGGAAAGGGGGGTCGCCACCCTCCCCTACCGTTCCCCACACGCCTAAGAAAGGCAAGGGGGTCGCGGCTAGGGCAAGGCCCAAGGTGGCAACCGGTCCCTTGGTGGAGCCCTAGGCTGCCTTCCCTCCTCCCCACAACCTATATATATGAGAGGGAGAGAGCACCACACAACCAACGACAATCTCTTAGCCGTGTGCGGCGCCCCTCTCCACAGTTTAGTCCTCCGTCCAGTTTTACCGCAGTGCACGATGAAGCCCTGTGGGAACAAGTTCACCATCACCGTCACCATGCCGTCGTGCTTCTGGAACTCATCTAGTACATCGCCCGTCTTGTTGGATCAAGAAGGCGAGGACGTCATTGAGCTGAACATGTGCTGAACGTGGAGGTGCCGTACATTTGGTACTTGATCAATTGGATTGCGAAGGTGTTCGACTACATCAACCATGTTGTTAAACACTTCCGCTTTACAATCTACGAGGGTACGTAGACATACTCTCTCCTCTCGTTTCTATGCATCTCCATGGATAGATCTTGCGTATGCATAGAAATTTTTTGTTTTCCATGCAACGTTCCCCAATAGTAGCTCACTTCAAGTGACAACCACCACGACAAGATGAATGTTTAAAATAGATTTTATTCCTTTAAATTGAGGCCAGTTGATCAGGATGAGCGCATGGTCAGTGTTGCAATACTATGGTTCAACCCAAGCCATGCTATGAATTTATAATTGCTATAGAAGTAATTTTAGTCCTTTGAGGCCCTGTTTGTTTGGCTTGGGTTGTGAGTTTATAACTTTTATAACTACTACAAAAGGAATTTTGGGGCAGCCATTCTCTCAATGGCTTGTGTTAAGGATCCATCACATATATGTTTAAGTACACATGATCTCCATTTTCACTTCAGTATATGTGCTCTTTTTGTATATGTATCAACTCTCCACCTTTTGTACTTCATCCCAGATGAGTTTGATTTTTATACATTGTATCTCTGAATTACTTAGTACCATATATGCACCTTGTTGTGGTATTCAGGTCTCCTATCATTAGAAGGTAGCCGCACTTTATCCTGACCAATGTCCTTCAACCTCTGGTAATTCACTGTTTAGTGTGCCCGCCATCTCTTTCTGTTAATGTCTAGTATTCTTATACTATTTTTCGGACGGATGGTCATTGTTACTTTTATGCAGACATATAATTTTTTTTAAGAAACCAAATGCTTGTTATGTTATGTTTAGTCCCTCCTCTGATTTGTGCATGAAACTAGGTGCATGTTATTATGATATGTATTATTTTGAATAATAATCTAAATAGGTCCAAGCAAACAGTAGAGCAATTAACTGTCTATGCATAGTATTGAACCATAAAAGGTTAGTGTTTAGTAGGTTTTGTCTACCAGGCGGGAACTGTAGGAGAATTAGAATGAATACCATATGCAAAAATACTACTCCCTATGTAACTATGCAATCTAATTGCCTATCAACAAATAACCAAAAAAGATTAGGATAGTTTACATTGTTTACTTTAGAAAGGAGGAAAATTGTAAAAAAATGTAGTATGAAGTATTATGACATTTTCAAATTGCTAGGGATTGTGTCAGTGGGGAGGCACTAACGACGAGGTGAGCCAATATCGAGGAGACGCCATGGACACCCCCCAGAAACCACCGCAGGGGAGGAATGTGGGGTACACATCTCCATGGGAATGAGCCGAGCAGCAGTGGACGCAATTGTCCCCGGTGGGAAGCCAGGCATCCGCGAGCGTGATGGAGCCACACCTCTCATGGGAAATAATATGACAGTGGCAGCGGCTGTCAGCAGACATGTATCTTCTCCTAAGGCTGTGGCGGTCAGCTTGGTTTGGCATGTGTCGAGAGGAAGGGGAAAGATATAGGAGAAGGACTAGAGGCTATTTTTAACGACTATGGGGAATGCGACGTGTCAATCATTTCAAGGGCATGGTAGTGTTGCTCAATATCGGTTGGTATTGAGATTCATTTCCACAACTCAATTCAGAGGCCATCAAAACAGTCGTATTCAGGAGGCTCAATACCAATTCCGAAATCTGAGCCTCGAAACAAGCATCCAAATGGGGCCTTAGGCTGTTATTTTTATGTGTGATTTCAATCCTTGGGTAAGTGCCTTTGTATGGCTAGAACCATCATCTCTCATACAATGCTAAAACAGGAAAACGAGAAGACTTTAGTATTTTTGGTGTATAACATTGAAAAATTGTTTTGAGAAACCACTGAATTTGTCATGTTTTTGAGGTGGGAGTGTCAAATGCTGCAAGCCATCCGAATTTGGTGAAAGAAAACTAAAGAGGAATTGGAGCAGGGTGATAACATAGCAAAGCGACATGATGAACAAAGAGTTGAATCCAAGAGGCTAGTTTCATTTGTTGTCCCGTGGCAATGCATGGGTGTTTAATTGTTAACATACTAGTGGGTTCTCTATCCACACTTGTCATATTCATAATTCAGGCTGCATCCCACCAATATTCAGTTAGCCACGATGACATGGTGGAAATCACAAAAGAATAGTATGTCCTGCTCGAAAACAATCTCCATTACCAGATACATCACTACAAATGCAGGGAATGGTGAATCAAAATAGCAGGCCGATGGTGCCACAAGAGTTAAATCAAGTTCAAATGTTGTATACAAAAACATGAACAAAACCCTTTACCGATTATATAACATCACTTCCACCAAGGTGGTTGGCAGTCCTCATCACTATGTGGCCTAGATGCCCGGTGACGTATCACTTTTGTCCAGATTCTGCCCGGGCCCTTGCTCGGGCCTGGTAAACTCTTCTTTCATTTGTCACTCAGAAAGTACCAGCAGATTGTGCTTTGTAGAGACCCCGGAAGAACACCATCCATGAGGGGAATGCAAGGTGTTGACTTGCTAGTCTTCATGTCAAAGACCATGCCCTAATCCCTACCCCTCCCACCAATCCAGTACACACAATTAGCCTTGAGTCCCGGAACGCCTTCTGCGTATATTGACACTGAATTGTTCCTCCCAATAAACACCGAGTATCCCCTTAAGTCGTACACAATGTCCCAACATGGTCGGCGGTGGGGGTCATACCTCAGAACAAATATTTCATCATGTTCTATACGACATCGACCCCCTTCTTGCAACTGCAAAGTGACTGTGCATGATGCATTCCTCCAGATTTGGTACAGGTTACCATCGCAGAACACGAGGTTCTTGACACTAGTGAAAGTTGAGATTGTGTTGTATGGCGGGGCAAAACTGGTGGTTGCGTCAAACGATAGTTTGCTTCCCATAGATGACAACAATGACTTAATGGTGGCCGGCGCATTTAGATCCGGTCTTGTCCCATGCATCTGGATGATTTTCCTATTATGCACTGCAGGATATATTGATGTTTTGCCCTCGAGGATGATAGGTTCCCGGTGGTGGCGCTGCGGAAGGAAGAGTACATGGACGTCTCCAAACCGAGTGAGGAAGTAGACCCTACCATTTTCGTGGTAGAGGAGGTCGACGAACTGGTCTCCAACAGTGAGGTGGATGGGGTCAAGGACGGACCACCTCCTGGCCCCTGCGGTGACGTAGGCAACCCTATCGATGTCACATATCACAGCAGCCACGAAGTCGTCAGTGGCAGGGTTGGGAGCGAAGACGATCTTGGAGACGAGGCGGCTGTCATAGACAAGCGGGGGTAGGAGGATCTCGGCGGCCGTGATGGGGTGGAAGAGGCTGAGCAGGCTACGGACATCATCGATGTGAACGGAGAGGGCGAGCCATCCGCTACAGTAGCCGAGACAGGTCCTGACTGATGGGATGGTGGTGAGAATGAAGGAGCAGCGTGCGGCAGGGCAGAGCTAGCCCGAAGGGATGGCTTTGAGCTTGAAGGACCAACCCGTGAGGATTGAGGTTGCGGTGGTACGACGCTTGATGGTAGAGGCGGTGCAGCGCTTGGCAGGGTCGTCGCTGTGGTTGATAAGCAGTGATGGCGATGGCGGCGCAAGCGTGTGATGCCATGTCGGGCAGGCACCCCGCGCACTCACGTAGCACTTGAGGTCATCAAGGCCGTCGGCGATGCGGCAGACAAGCTCCGGTGGCAGGTCCTTCCAGGCCGGGCATGGTGGGGCTAGGATTTCGGCGAGGTTGAAAAATTTCTAAATAAATAATGAGGGGCTCTCGCTCACACAAACAAAGAAAGAAAGAGAGAAGATGTGTGCCCTGGCTTACAATGGACACCTTTTGAAGCGTTCGACTGAGCCAGAGAAACATGCATGCAAAAAACTGCTTCGAGAAATTGCGGTAATAGCCCTATTTTCTGCTTTTTTGGTAAGTCATGATTTGCTTCCACCAAATCAATATAAATTAAATTAATGGTTCCTAAAATAATTAAATTTTGTTTTCCTTGGTAAGTCGTGATTGCTTCCTGTTTTCTCTATTACTTTTGGTAAATTGTGATTGCCTGAAATAGACATATACTCCCAAAGTCCCAAATTAGTTGACTCAGATTTGTGTAAATACAGATGTATCTAGACACGTTTTAGTGTTTGATACATCTGTTGGGGATATAACTATTGAGTATAAACCGCCCAGGAGGGGCCGGGTTATACTCATAGTGGTTTACTCTTATTGAAGCCCATGAAGACAAGGAATATGGTGCTTCATGGTGGGGATTAACAAGAAGGACCAAAGCCCAAAGGCGGATTTCTGTTGTTCTTTTACATGAGTTTCTGATTACCTTGGTAATCCGGCTATCAAGCCCATATTATAAGAGCACAGCTCTGTTACCTCGGTAATCCAGCTATCAAGCCCATATTATAAGAGCACAGCTCTGTTACCTTGGTAATCCGGCTGTCAAGCCAACATCACAAGATCACTTGGGGGCTTGGTCGTATTTGAACCATAGCTACACCTCTTGATCGGGGTAAGACCACCAGGGAAATCACTATGGGACTTGGTCGTATTCGAACCATAGCTACACCTCTTGATAGGCATAAGGCCACCAGGGAAATCACTTGAGGGCTTGGTCGTATTCAAACCACAGCTACACCTCTTGATAGGCATAAGGCCACCAGGGAAATCACTTGGGGGCTTGGTCGTATTCGAACCATACCTACACCTCTTGATAGATATAAGGCCACCATGGAAATCACTTGGGGGCTTTGGTCGTATTCGAACCATCGCTTTACCCTCTTGATCGTTGTAACACCACAATTATGACTACTTCATACTTTTTTGATTTTTTTCTTCAGTTTATAATGCTTTATGAGTGTAATTTATTTATGCTATTTAAACTTGGTCTGGGCCCATTCATAAACCGGCAATAGCTGAGGAATATCAATATTCAAATTATGGGTTATCACCCTTATTATACTACCTTGTTGATCCAGCAGTGTGATAAAATATCACAGGTATGATATCTTTCATATTTGGTTACTCTTAAGTACAGCCTTGGTTATAAACCCAGGTTATATGTCGGGCATTATGACCCGTCCGGCGGTAAACCGCCAGGACACTTTACACTTGTTTTATGTAGAAACAGGTTGAATAAAGCGGCTAAAGGTCATAAGCAGACATAGCATAATCATGACAGATTAATAGTGTCATGCAAAGTGAATATGCACGTTGGCATAAGAAGACCAAGTATTTAAACTAGCCTATTACAAGGCGCTTTGATGCCTCAAAGGATAATTGTTTTCAACAAGTATTGCAGTATGCAAAAGGTTAAATCGGCCTCTGGATCATGACTCTTCGCCGGGCTGCCTTGACGGATGTGGATCATCTTGCACCGGTTCATCCTCCTTCTCTCCACCCAACGGCTGGAAGTCAATGGTTTCCCAGTCGATTCTAGTTAGAGCCTTGAATACAGCTTCATCGCTTATAAGAGTGGAGGGGTCAACATCAGGGGCGTAGGTATGCTTACAGATTGGTGGGATAAGATTTTCCACGTCATGAGTTGGTGCATTAACCTGTTTGTTATCAGCGTCATAAATCGACTGGTAATGAGAAAGACCTGTCTCTTCAGCCAATTTGCTCGCTAATGGGCGCAGTTCCTTCGTCAAAGCTCGGAGATCATCATTGTTAAAATCTGACCCGTCCTCCTACAATAGCCGGGTCAAGATCTGGTATCCATGCTTTAGCCGGATTAGTGCAGTTAGAGCACCTACCCTTGCAGATGATCTTTTTAACTCCTCAAACCGGGCAGGCTGCATTGACAGCTCTCCAATGTGTCCTTGATCAAGGTTGGGGCAGTTTGTTATGAGAGGCAGTACAAATGATCCGTTGTGTGCCGGAATATAATTGCTCTATAAGAGTATAGGCAGCCTTCAATTTCTTCTACATATTAGAGCCCAGATGGGTAATGCGAGATCCTACATCATTACACACATTGATAAACCGACAATTCATAGGATAATACATGTTAACAGCAGATAATAAGGGTACTTACCAAACACAGCAGTGGTCATGGCATGGATTTGCCACTTCAAGCCAGTCAATTCTTCTGCTACCGGATTAAGAGTTGTTTCAGCATCCTCCACCCGCTTTAGCAGAGTTGCTTTTTCAGCGTCCCACCCTTCCCATTCACTTTTAAAGCTTTCCTTCAGTTGTTCCATGGCTGTTAAAGCGCTAGTCATCTCTTCTTTAGCCTTGTAAGTTTCTGCTTGCTGGGACTAGATATTTTCTTGAAGGTCGGCGATCTGAGATTCCTTTTTGTTCAGATCAGCCTACAAGAGACATTTAATGAGTTGGTAGTGCATATTTGAATTCCCAAGCACATAACAAGTCATACACTTGGCACTTGGGGGCTAATGCATCTTACTTCTTGTCAACTGACATTTTAAGTCCCAAGCACATAAGAAGTTATACACTTGGCACTTGGGGGCTAATGCATATTTGCTCAAGTCAGGGTTATGGATTTTTCCTCATCAATCGGATTGCAAAGATGATTATCAAGAATTTTATAAGCTTCATGACAGAAAGGTACCGACTCATCCTAAAGGTATAAACAGGTCCCTGGGGGCTACGCAAGCAAAGTTAAATATTGTTCTGCTACAAGTCCCGGTTCACATTAACATTATGAACCGGCCCTTGGGGGCTACTGGAATTGATAATCTAAGCTGGGCATAAGGAAAGAAAAGCTTATGCAGAGTGAGTGATATTTACCTCATAACGCTCCTTCATTAGGCCCACTAAACCGGTTTCATAGTCGCGGCTTGTGTACAGGCGGTTTAAGAATCCAGAATGAATGTCTTGGGCATTGAGGTGGGCATAGCTTGATAAATCTGTTTTCCACTTGCCCGTGTCCATAGCAGAAAGTTCTTCCTTGGCACTATGGTTTGATAAAGCGATAGGATTTCCAGGGGTGGTGTGGCCAACGCCGGTAATCATAATATCATCTGTATTGTCATCAACAGTTTTTGTTGGACTTGGCGGTTTATTAGCCGTTTTTGCTAGGCTTGGCGGATCAGCAGCTTGACTCGTCAGATCTGTCTCCATTGGCTCAACAAAAGTATCCTCGACTTGAGGTATCGAATCATCCAAGTTAGCATTAGCATTTGGGTCCAGTGGTTCTAGGTCTTCTCCGGTTCAGTGGCCGGATTATCATCAGTCCGTGTATTCAATTTGGCCTTTTTCCTGGGCCTAGCTTTGGGTCTGAAATGAATGGAAATAAAGGTTAGTAGATTAAACAGGTGCAAGGGATAAAGAGCTAAGTGTAGTATGCTTACCCAGGAACAATCTTAAGGGGAGGAAGTTGTGTCCCTGTTGATTCTCCAAAGGATGAATGGGAAGTTCCCTGGTAGTTTGAGTCGGATTGATTAAGAGGTTGCCAAAAATAACCAGCCTTGGGATAAAATGTGTCAGGAATGGATGAAACCTCAGGTCGGTGTTTATGAACCGGCATGCTCGGTAAACCGGACGAAGTAACCACCTGGCCACTATCCCGGGTTGTGCGGCGAGCTTCATGCTGTTGTTTCTTCAATAGAAAGTTTGGATCCAGATAAGCTAGAGGGTGTGAAAATTTTACTTTCCGGTTTGCTTGTCGGGTTTTCTGTGTTGGCTGAGGATCTAAATCGGAGGAAAGAATTATTACCTCTACAACATCAGCCCGGCTAGCTTCAGCGTCATCCTGATAATGGTCATTGTCAATGAGGTGTATGAAAAATGAACCAAGAGAATCAAGTTCTACCTCTGATTCCGGGTTGTCAAGATCTTCGTCGAGGTTCAGCTTGGTGGATTCAGCTACTTTCTTCTTGACAGGTTTTTTGACGACCTTTGTCTTGGGTCGAAGGGTCTTGGCCGATTTATCCTGAGGTTTCTTCTTCCAAAATGGGTCGTCACCCTGTTAAAAGATTGGAAAAGGTTATAAGGAAGAATTAAGAATGTCAGGTTCAAATAGGAGTTAAGCAATTCTTACAGCTGGCGGTTTATTCGAAACGCAGAAGGGACTTAGCCCTGTTTTTCTACAGACAGCCACCGATTCATCCAGTATCTTTTTAACAGCTTCAGTGATTTCAGCGTTAGTTAACTGAATGTGAGTGTGCCGTTGAGGGTCTTTTGAGTCCCTTGTGTACTCGCACATTAAACCGGGGCGACGGCTTAAAGGCAAAATACCCCAAGATATCCAGCAACAAACAAAGTCAATTCCTATTAAACCGTTAGCCATAAAGGCTCTAAGCTTTGCAAGTTGTGGTGCATATTTGGCCCATTCTTTTGTAGTCAACCTTTGGGGAAATGGATGTGTATTGGTAAGTCGGTGAGCATGATAACCCGGCAGAGGATTCTCATCATCAGGGGAAGTATCCTTGCAATAGAACCAAGTTTGGCTCCAATCCTTAGGGTGACAATGATGCTTGGTGTGAGGGAAGCTGATGTCTTTCCTTTCTTGAATTGAAACGCTGCCAAGTTCAGTATTGGGCCCGTCTACAAATTCAGTTCGGCAGTTTAAATAGAAAAAGTCCCAGAACAGTTCAACGATCGGTTCTTCTTGCAGATAAGCCTCGCAAAACACTTGAAAATTACAAATATTGGACACAGAGTTAGGTCCAATATCTTGAGGGTGGATTTGGAAGCTAGCAAGTACATCACGAAATTTTTTTGATCCAGGAGGTTTAAAACCACGGCTTAGATGATCAACAAACACAACTATCTCTCCATCCTTGGGTGTAGGAGGATTTTCTGGACCGGGGGCTCGCTAGTGAATTTCACTCTGTTTTGGTAAAGCGCCAGTTATAACACATCCTTTCAGATCTTCTTCCGTAATCCGAGATGGAACCCAGTTACAAGCATAAAAAGTCTTGGCCATTTCTTGGACAACATGAAGGAAGATTTGTGCCGGTTTAAGATTCATGGTTGACAAGCATAAAGCGTTGCAGGTTAAGAGACAAAAGGTATTCAGGCATGCAAGATTGTTAAACCAGAGGTTGATGCTATTATAAATGATAAAGTGATTGGCGGTTTACAAGGGGACTGATGGTATATGACGGGTTATCATTTTCTAAGGTTAAACCGCCTATATTGATATAAAGAGTATAGATCTGAAGCCAAAAAATAACTAAGTGAGGAACAAGTTTCATAGTTTCACATTAGAATTTCAGATCTACCGCATGTCAGGAAAAGGAAAGTATTTAGACCTAAAGGTTGATGCTTAAGCAGTTCATGAAGTTCCAGGTCGGGCTTTTCTACACAAAAGAGATAATCCGATGGAAAAAGAAGGACTATCATTGCTACCGCATAAGGATATATCAGGTTTGGAATCTATCATGTAGGCTATGATGAAGAACAAGGGAAGAACACCATGAAACTTTCATGAGCCCGTGCGAACCCTAAACGGATCTATAGAGAAGAAGAAGAACTTACCGAAACTATGGAATGGCGGAGGTGCGTGAGCAGGGTCTAGTCCGAACAGGTCGATGCAGCGGCCAAAGTCGAAGCAGAGGTGAAGTCCGACGGCGGTGGCGGAGCTCGAGCGCTGGGGCGATGCTAGGAAGACGACAAGACGGAGAGGCACGAGGGGAAAAGTGAAAATGACCCTCGGCCCTATTTATAAGGTGAATGGATAAGTGGTAGGCGTGAAAATCGAGGAGGTTGAAAAACGGATATGCAGACATGCGGACGCCTCGATTTTCAGAGATCCCTTAAAGGAGATACATTAAAAGATTTGGGTTATGTGTAAAGTTAATAGTGGATGACGTCGCGGTGGGTTATCATGGTCTTGAAAGATGACGTCACGGCGGTTTACAAGATTTTTGTGAAGATATTGAAGAAGGAATTTTTCTAAGTGCTGAAGATTGACATGAACAAGTTCAAATCAACCTGGCGCCTAATGTTGGGGATATAACTATTGAGTATAAACCGCCCAGGAGGGGCCGTTTATACTCATAGTGGTTTACTCTTATTGAAGCCCATGAAGACAAGGAATATGGTGCTTCACGGTGGGGATTCACAAGAAGGCCCAAAGTCCAAAGGCGGATTAGGGCCCGTAGAGGTAAACCGCCATATGGTGTGTAACTTGTGTTGTAAGATAGGAAAGGGTAGAAACCGAGCCGGACATGTTTATGAGCCGGCCGAGATTCTGTAAACCGCCGGGCGTCAACCTATGTATATAAAGGGACGACTCGACGGCAGTTCAAGGATAGAAACAACAACAACTCGAGAGCCAGGCAAAGCATATTTGCTCCTTGGTCATCGAAACCCTAGCAATCCCGTCACAACTGGAGTAGGCTTTTACCTTCACCGTAAGGGGCCGAACCAGTATAAACTCCTTGCGTCCTTTGTTCTGCTTTAACCCCTTTAAGCTAACTACATTGCGATGGCTCCACGACTAAGTCCTCACACTAGGACATCTGTCGTGACAAACCCACGACAACATCTGTATCTGAATAAATCTAAGTCAACTAATTGGGGATGGAGGTTGTATGAAAGATTAATGCTTTCCAGAAATTACAGATTTGCTTCCAACAAACAACTAAAATGTTTTTCCCTTGTAGCACTAGGGTGGCATGGACACTTTAATTTTGGCCAACGCTCAGTGTGGGACCACCAACACGCTTGGTCGTCACCGTGTGGGCCGTCCGTTGCGAGTCATGTGGATTGTTTCAAGCTTTGCCCTAGCTCCCCAACTATATCTCCCGTAGGTCCCTCAAAAAACCTAAGGTGGAAAAACATTATTGAAAGTAACATGGTTTGTTGCCGAAGTAACATCCCACACATCAAGCAGCAGTGTGCCATCCGCTCCTCTGCCAGCACATCAAGGTCCACATGACTCGTCCCTCGCATCTAGCGGCTGGTGATGGCTCGTGTCCGCGTCAGTATTTCCCCGAAGAGGAAGGGATCATGCAGCACACTTACGGTAGGTATTTCCGTCAATGATGAAACCAAGGTTATCGAACCAGTATGAGAACCAAGCAACACTATGTAAATGGTACCTACACACAAAGAACAAATACTTGCAACCCCACGCGTAAGAGGGGTTATCAATCCCTCTTGGGTAAAAAGATAGATTGGTTTGTAGTAGATTGCATAAATAGATCTCGCGGAAACAGATTGCAGCAAGGTATTTTTGGGTTTTTGGAATAATAGATCTAAAAACAAAAAAATAGATCTCAAAGGAAAATATGATAAAGAATAGACCCGGGGGCCATAGATATCACTAGTGGCTTCTCTCAAGAAAAATAGCATACGGTGGGAAAGAACACCGCAGGACCGAGCTCATCACAAAGCACCTCTTCCCATGGCAAGAAAATCAATCTAGTTGGCCTAACTAAACCAAAGATTCGATGAAGAAATATGAGGCTATAAGTAATCATGCATATAAGAGATCAAAACTCAAATAACTTTCATGGATAAAATAGATCTAATCATAAACTCAAAGTTCATCGGATCCCAACAAACACACCGCAAAAAGAGTTACATCAAATAGATCTCTAAGAGACCATTGTATTGAGAATCAAAAGAGAGAAAAAGGAAGCCATCTAGCTACTATCTACGAACCCGTAGGTCTACAATGAACTACTCACGCATCATCGGAGAGGCACCATTGAGGATGATGAACCCCTCTGTGATGGTGTCTAGATTTGATCTGGTGTTTCTGGAACTTGCGGCAGCTGGAATTGTGTTTCATAGACTCCCCTAGGGTTTTTGGATTTTTGGGGTATTTATAGAGCAAAGAGGCGGTGTGGGAGGCGACCGAGGTGGGCACAACCTACCAGGGCGCGCCTGGGCCCCCAGGCACGTCCAGGTGGGTTGTGCTCCCCCCCGGAGCCCCCCTTTGGTACTACTTTGGCCCAACGTGTGTCTTCAGGTCCAGAAGAAATCTCCAAAAAGTTTTGCTGCATTTGGACTCCGTTTGGTATTGATTTTCTGTGAAGTAAAAAACAAGCAAAAAAACAACAACTGGCACTGGGCACTATGTCAATAGGTTAGTCCCCAAAAAATGATATGAAGTTGATATAAAAAGATTATAAAACATTCAAGAATGATAATATAACAACATGGAACAATAAAAAATATAGATATGTTGGAGCCGGATCAGCATCCCCAAGCTTAATTCCTGCTCGTCCTCGAGTAGGTAAATGATAAAAACAGAATTTTTGATGTGGAATGTTGCCTAACATGTTCATAGAATATTATTTTATTTTGTAGCTTGGACATATGGACTTTTATATGGTTCAAAGCAATAGTCTAGTTTTGACATGAAGATTTCAATACTCAAGCATATCAACAAGCAACCATGTCTTTCAAATATCAACACTAAAGCAAGTTATCCCTAGCCCATTATGCTCAATCATTGATCCATTCATGAAACACACTCGCATATTAGCTACACCCAATACTCAAGTACGATCATAGTGCCCCTTAGTTGGTGCTTTATAAGAGAAGATGGAGACACAAATAAAAATAAAAATTGCATAAAGTAAAAAAAGAAAGGCCCTTCGTAGAGGGAAGTAGGGATTTGTAGAGGTGCTAGAGCTCAAAGCAAAAAAATAGAGATAAAACATTTTTGGTGGCATGCTTTTCCTGTCAACGAAAACGATCGACTAGTTCCCAATACTTTCCATGCTAGATATATCAGAGGTGATTCCCAAACAGAAAATAAAGTTTATTCCTTTTTCCAACATACTTTTACATTCCACGGCTAGCCGTATCCACGGGTACCGTCCATACCAAAACTTTCCAAGGAATCTATTATTTGACAACATAAAGTAAATTCATTTTTCATTTCGGGACTGGGCATCCCTAATACCTTTGTCGTACTCTCGTGTAATGACAAGTGAATAAACACTCATCTTGAGAATAACACATCTAGCATGGAAAAATATCAGCCACCCCCGACCATTTAATGAGCGGTGCGAGCACACAAAAAGAAAATTACTTTGAAAATTAGAGATGGCACATACAAATTTGCTTAGAATGGCACAGAAATATTGCATATAGGTAGGTATGGTGGACTCATATGGGAAAACTGGTTTGAAGGGTTTTGGAAGCACAAGTAGTATTTCCACTTAGTACAAGTGAAGGCTAGCAAAAAATTGAGAAGCATCCAACCTAGAAACAAAAAATCACATAAGCAAGCATTAAGCATAACTAACACCAAACAATGCACCACAAGTAGGATGTAATTTCATTGGATAACTATTGACTTTCGTGCTTGGGAATCACAAACCTTAACACCAATATTCTTAATAAAGCATAATTACTCACCAACATGACTCACATATCACTATCATCATATCGCAAAACTATTACAAGGAATCAAGTTTATTTTGTCCAATGATCTTCATGAAAGTTTTTATTATATCCCCCTTGAATATCTATCACATTGGGACTAATTTTCATATGTTGCTTTTGATATGCTCAAACAAATTTAAGTGAAGAACATGAGCATAAATATTTCTTCTCTCAAAATAATTTAAGTGAAGCATGAGAGAATTTCTTCAAAATTTTACTAACTCTCAAATAAATTTAAGTGAAGCATGAGAGCATTTCTTCAAAAATATTAAAGCACACCGTGCTCAAAACGATATAAGTGAACCACTAGAGCAATTCTATAGCTCAAAAAAATAAGTGAAGCACATAGAGCAATTCTAGCAAATCATAGCATAATTTTGGCTCTCTCAAATAGGTGTGTCCAACAAGGATATATAGATGACACAAACTAAAAAGCAAAAGAAGCAAAGACTCATATAATACAAGACGCGCCAAGCAAAACTCATGATATGTGGTGAATAAAAATATAGCTCCAAGGAAAATACCGATGGTCATTAGAAGAAAGAGGGGATGCCACTTGGGGCATCCCCAAGATTAGTTGATTGTTCCTTTTTGGATAATAACTTTGGTTCCATGAGGCATCCCCAAGCTTAGGCTCTTCTTACTCCTTATTCCTTCATCCATCATGATCTCACCCAAAACTTGAAAACTTCAATCACACAAAACTCAACAAAACCTTCATGAGATCCATTAGTATAACAAAGCAAATCACCACTCTAAGTATTTTTGCCAACCCATTCATATTTTATTTTTCATTATATCTACTGTATTCCAACTTTACTATGGCTCATACCCCCCGATAAAGTCCATAGATTCATCAAAATAAACACGCAATGCAAAGAAAATAGAATCTCACAAAAACAGAATAGTCTGTAGGAATCTGAAAACTTCGAATACTTCTATAACTCCAAAAATTATGAAAAATTAGGAGAACGTAGGCAATTTGTATATCAATCTTGTGTGAAAACTTCATAATTTTATCGCACTTCTGTGATTTGTTAAAATTGTTTTACTGGGCTCAAAAGTTTCTATTTTTCAACAAGATCAAATCAACTATCACCCAACATGATCCCAAAGGCTTTGCTTGGCACAAACACTAATTAAACATGAAAAACACAATCATAATAGTAGCATAATTGTGCTAGCACTAAAGAACAAAAATAAAAAGCAAAAATAAATTTTATTCATTGGGTTGCCTCCCAACAAGCGTTATCATTTTATGCCCCTAGCTAGGCATAATGCAATTATCTAAGTATTGTCATCTTTGGTTTCTGCAACTTTTGTAAGGGCCTTTTCAAACCCGGGAGACTCTTTATGCTTCCCAAGATTTTAAGGAAAAGAGACCATCTTGAGATCCAAAATATCCAAACGTTTATTGCAAAGAGTAGTCAAGGTATTCATTCGATTGAGGTTCCCCTGATATGTTTCATAGGTTCATTGTATTTTTGTAACTCAACCAAATGTTTTTGAAAATCACTCAACTTGTTCAAAATTTAAGCTCCTTCTTGAATAAAAGAAATCCCCTTTTTGGTAGGCGGAATTCCCCAAATCCCTTCTAGGATCTCATAAGCGGTATTAGCATCAAGCTCAATAAAATTCCCCTTCGTGACAAAATCCAAAAGTTGTCTATGATGCAAGGCTAAACCTATATAAAAATTCCGAAGCAAAATCTTTGTAGCCCCTTTTAGATTGCAAATGTGATAAGATTCCATTAGCATATACAAAGCATCTCTCAAATTTTCTCCTTGTCTCTTCTTGAAGTATAAAACTTCAAAATCCAGTGACAAAGGAGGAGTGGTCATGCTAGCCATAACAACAAGATCACAAGCAAAAAACACAGATCTGACGAGAAAAACGGAGAGCAAAAAAAGGGCGAATAAAATGGTAATTTTTTGTGAAGTGGGGGAGATGAAAACAAGAGGCAAATGGCAAATAATCTAAAATTGCAAGGAGATGAGATTTGTGATTAGGAACCTGATATATGTTGATGATGTCTCCCCGGCAACGGCGCCATAAATCCTTTCTTGATGGCTCATGTCTGCATCGGTATTTCCCCGAAGAGGAAGGGATGATGCAGCACAACTACGGTAAGTATTTCCCTCAGTGATGAAACCAAGGTTACCGATCTAGTAGGAGAACCAAGCAACACTATGTAAATGGTACCTACGCACAAATAACAAATACTTGCAACTTGACGTGTAAGAGGGGTTGTCAATACGTCACGGGTAAAAAGGTAGGTTGGTTTGTAGTAGATTGGACAAATAGATCTCGTGCAAACGCAAAATCAAATAAATAACAAAAAGAATGTAGCAAGATATTTTTGGGTTTTTGGAATAATAGATCTGAAAACAAAAGCAAATAAAAATAGATCTGAAAGGAAAATATGATAAAGAATAGACCCGGGGGGCCGTACATTTCACTAGTGGCTTCTCTCAAGAAAAATAGCATATGGTGGGTAAACAAATTACTGTTGGGCAATTGATAGAACTTCAAATAATCATGACGATATCCATGCAATGATCATTATATAGAACTACTGCAGGTTGCTGCTAACGTGACACTACGATCAGAGACCCTTCAACAAAACTGTGTGTGATGCAATAATCGCAAATGGTGGTGTAAAATAACTGTCAAAAAAAGTGCAAAACATTTGTGATGATGGATGCATCAAACATGGTTCAAATTTTAGTTGGGTGAGCGATGCAGGGCATACGGTTCAGTTCAATTAACTGTTTGCAATGTGGCAGAACAAAAGAAATGAGCAGCCAGATGAAGGCGTGTGCGATATACAACTTATGGTTCACTCGGATGAACTGTTTGTGATTAGGCAACACGACAGAAACGGTCAGCCAGATCAAGGTGTGTGCGATATATGGCATACGGTTCACTAGGATGAAATTTTTTCGATTAGGCAACACAACAAAAATTGTTCAACCAGATCAAGGTGTGTGCAATGGAGGGCATACTGTTCATTCCGATAAATTGTTTGTCTTGAGCCAAGAGAATAGAAACGTTTCACATAAACAAGATGTGTGTAATACACGGAAAACATCTAATTACATAGGTGGCTAATACACACATGACATTTCCACACACCAAAGTAAACTATTTACATGTGTAATTAACTAGGATAAACGATCATCTGATTATCATCTTCTTCTTGTGCTAGCTCGATGTTCCTTCTATGCTAAGTTTCCATTAATTGATGGCATTTTATGAACACGCCACCATTTCCCCCCATTTTCTCACCGGTCTCCCGCCACCTAGCGATATTGCGCATAAACCTAGGCGGCGCGCGATGCACGGAGGCAACAAGCGCAGCCTGTAGCACATCCACCTTTTCCAAGCATGCCAACCCACCAAAGCGCCGCCTCTGCCATCAACCTCGTCGACGAGGAAAACAACCATGCGCCACGGCCCGTCGAGGCCGAGGCGCTCCCCGGCAATGCGATGGACGACGCCGTGATGCGCGTCATTACCAGGGTTGAGTAGACCCTTGGAGCATGGAACATCAGTGCCGCAGATCAAGATAGGCATGTCAGCACCGACAGGCTGCAGCTCGCAGCACAACATGATCGATGGCGCGCCGCAGAGCAACCTAGGAGCGTCCGCGCCGATAGGCTGCGGCTCGCCGCATGGCAAGACCGTTAGAGCGTCGCCGAGCGAGAGGCGCGACGCTGTCGGTGTCAAAACCGACGGATCTCGGGTAGGCGGTCCCGAACTGTGCGTCCAGGATCGATGGTAACATGAGACGAGGGACACGGTGTTTACCCAGGTTTGGGCCCTCTTGATGGAGGTAATACCCTACGTCCTGCTTGATTGATCTTGATGAATATGGGGATTACAAGAGTTTATCTTCCACGAGATCATTGTAGCTAAACCCTAGAAGTCTAGCATGTATGATTGTTGTCTACGGCCTAAACCCTCCAGTTTATATAGACACCGGAGGGGCCTAGGGTTATACAAAGTCGATTATAGAGAAAGGAAATAATACATCCGGACGCCTAGCTTGCCTTCCACGCAAAGGAGAGTCCCATCCGGACACGGGAGGAAGTCTTCTGTCTTGTATCTTCATGGACCAACAGGCTGGCCCATGTCCCACAGGCCGGACGCACAAGGACCCTGTCGGTGTCAAAACCTGCGGATCTCGGGTAGGGGTCCCGAACTGTGCGTCTAGGCCGGATGGTAACAGGAGGCAAGGGACACGAAGTTTTACCCAGGTTCGAGCCCTCTTGATGGAGGTAAAACCCTACGTCCTGCTTGATTAATATTGATGATATGGGTAGTACAAGAGTAGATCTACCACGAGATCGGAGAGGCTAAACCCTAGAAGCTATCCTATGGTATGATTGTTGTTCTTTATGTTGTCCTACGGACTAAAACCCTCCGGTTTATATAGACACCGGAGAGGGTTAGGGTTACACAAAGTCGGTTACAATGGTAGGAGATCTACATATCCGTATCGCCAAGCTTGCCTTCCACGCCAAGGAAAGTCCCTTCCGGACACGGGACGAAGTCTTCAATCTTGTATCTTCATAGTCCAGGAGTCCGGCTGAAGGTATAGTCCGGCCATCCAGACACCCCCTAATCTAGGACTCCCTCAGTAGCCCCCAAACCAAGCTTCAATGACGATGAGTCCGGCGCGCAGATTGTCTTCGGCATTGCAAGGCGGGTTCTCCTCCAAATTTCGTGTACCTGTTGAATAAATTCCGGTTTCTTGTAAATGTTGCGCTCCTTGGCTTCTACGCCCAATAATGGTCGTCTCCCACGTGTCAAACAAATATGAAAAGTCTGAGTGTTTTTACATCCACACCCCTAGCTGCGTAAATGAGCCGCCCATTTAAGGGGACGAGGATTTAGATCCAAACCACACCTTCTTCCCTTCGCGAGTGTTCATCAGAGCGCATCCGACAAAGGTCCATACCACCATGGACAGCCGTCGCAACTCCTCCTTTCGCCCTTCCAGCCCTCAGCCTGGATATTGGGAGAGATGCTCCATCCCGCATAGCGAGCTAGTGACGCTCCAGACCAAGGGATTTCTCCCCCCGGCCTATATGGTCTCGGTTCGAGCCGGTCTTGCCATCTATAATGGCGGAGAGCAAGCGGAGACTGCCCCTAATCCCTCCAAACGAGAGCAGGTATGCCTCGTCCCTTATTTAATAAGAGGGCTCAGATTTCCAATCCATCCGTTTCTCCGGGGGCTCCTGGAGTTCTATGGCCTCCAGCTACACAATCTTACGCCTACCTTCGTATTGCATATCGCGGGCTTCGTAGCCCTCTGCGAGCTATTTTTGGGTGTTGAGGCTCATTTCGGGCTGTGGAAAGAGCTATTCTGCCTTGTGCCCCGTTCTCAGAAGGGGTCGATATATCAAGTGGGCGGAGCCGAAGTGTGGCGCATCGCCGGGACCGGATATCTATTTGGAACCCCAAAGAAGGCATCCGAGGACTGGCCTTCGGAATGGTTTTACATAGAGGGTGTCCCGCTGCCGGATCCTGTCCAGATCGGCCTCCCTGAGTTTGACAGTGCTCCACTAAAGAAGCGCCTAAGTTGGCATCCACGGATCCCTTAGAGGGAAAGTGACAAGGACGTCCGTTACCTGATGGGCCGGATAAGATTGTTAGCTCATTACGGACTGACCATGATTGGGGTCATGGCCGCATGCATCATGCGAGGGGTGCAGTCGCTACAGTACAGAGGCCACCCCATGCGGGATTTCAACGGGGAGGACGACGCCACACGCTATGGCCATAAGGGACCGGATTCGGCTGTGGCCCTAACAAAGACCTTGTCCGCTTTGTACAAGGGAGAAGAGGAGGAATTTCTCCGCGTCAACCCACAGGGTGGATTTTCTATGTACAATCCCCCAAGCTGGGTAAGTGGTTTACTTGCCCATCCGTTTTATATTCCCATTGTTAAATATTCAGTCTAACGACTTTAACACAGGAACTACGCCAGGCTGTTAAAGAAATAAACAGCCCTCCTCCACAACCCGAGGACCCAGGACGGTCCCTCGACCCGGCCTCTCAAGAGGATCCGGACTTATCTGTGGAGCTGATTGATGGAGTGTTCCATCAATTGAGCAAGGACAATGCCTTGGTGGCCATTACGGCTGAATAACCAGGGCTAATCCCTCTCCCAGGTAACTAAGATCGAAGTCCCAGTACCCCGAATAGGGGTCCGCCCTCTCGTGTTTTCAGTTTCCTGATTACAACCGAGCTTTGCAGGGGAGGTTTTTGAGATGGGAGGCCGAACCTGCGGCGACAAGCCAACGAGGGGCCGTAGGGCCCCGTGGGCAGAAAAGAGGTGCAGTCCGGACCAAGGCGTCAGCGCAAAGGTATGGCGCGCCCCCTTATCCCAGGTGTTATACCTTCAAGGCATATTAACACTCGTGCTCTCTTCAGGACAAAGAGACCTCGCCGGACTATATCTGGAGAGGCTGCCAATCGCGCCTCCACCAGCCAGGCTCCAAAGCCTGGTCCGGAGGCGGAGGCGAACACAAGACGCTCCTCCGACGGAGGATGTGGACAGGTTGTCTGCCACCAACTCTAAGGTGGACAGTGCCATGAACCACAGGCATCGCCGGACAATTCTTCGCGACGCTTGTTTCTCCCGAGAGGCATTAGATGCCTTCAATTCGGGAGATGCGTACCTCCGTGCCGCTCAAAATGGTCTAGCCAGAGCCACGAAGCAATATGTAAAAGACATACGGGTAAGAAAATTTTGGTAATTATATATATATATACCAGTAGCCCCCGAGACTTGAAACAGTTAGAATAACTGATTTAAGGATCATTTGTTATGCAGGTTCTTACAGAAAAGAATTCCCTACTATCTCAGGAGCTGGAAGAGTGCAAAGCCCAACTTGAGGCTGCACTAGCCGCGGCAGGGGAGCCCAAGGAGACCCCCTCTGGTAATATACACTTCGAAATATAAGTATTTTGCGAAGCATGGCATGGGTGCGAATCTGACAAATGAAATTGCAGATGGCGCCCGATTGAGTCTGGAAAGGCAACAACTCCTACGCCAACTGAAGGCTGGTGAGAAGGTGCTGACAAAGGTGAGGTGGGAGAAGAACGATCTCCAAGATGCCAACACCAAGCTGGGCGTCGACCTGAAAGATGTTCGTGCCCAGCTGCCAGACTCCATTAAGGAGAATCAGTGGCTTCGACGCGGCATATTTAGTAAGTGCTTGAACGAACCTTTGAAAAAAAGTTCGGCGAGGAAGTCGATTAACAGAGTAATGTCTGTAGGTGTGCTAACAGGTCGTCCTGCAGAGGAGATGCCCGGTTCTACGGGTGACCTTCTTCCCTTGCTCTCGCAACTGCTCGAGCGAGTTCGGCAGGCGATGCAAGGCATCGCCCAGGCCTTGTGGCCATCCATCTCCATGCCCGAAGGTCTTGGAGAGCTTGTGGAGAAGCTAAAGGGAGCACGACGGTGCTTTCGATTGTGGAAGATGTCGGCCTGCCATCAAGGCGCTAGGGAGGCCTGGGCCATGGTGAAGACGCGGTACACAAAGGCTGACCCCAACCACATGGCCGAGGTCGGTCCTGTGGGGCTCGATGGGAAGGAGATCCCTGTAAGCTTAGTATACGGCCAAGTAGAATTGGCCGCAAAGTATTCCCAGCAGGACTGTAAATTAGACAGCTTGTTAGATGGTATTGAAGAGGAATACAATCAGTTAGAATGACTATGTAATTTAATTGACATTGATAATGCCTTCTAGCCGGATTGTAGATCGTTTGTCATGGCCGACCTTTTCGCTTCAGCCTCGGGACCTGACGGTCCGGAGTGTGTCCGAATTCCCATGCGGTTATATAAGAACCGGGGAATGCATGGAGACCAGGCGTAGGGGTCATTAGTGCGTGAACAGACAAGTGCCCGACTAGTTGTGTTATATTACATGGTTAGTAAGAAACATCTTCCAAGGAGAATAGTTCCGTTAGGGGTTCCTTTCCCTGGGAGGCATGCCCTAAAGTGCATGCCCATTCTGCAAAAAAGACGCGGGAAAAAGCATCTAGGGGCGCATAAATAAATAAGTGAAAAGATCATCTTTTAGGTCACCGACCGAATATTCCCTTAAGAACGCTAGCTTTCGGCTTCACCCAGTCTGAGGTACACATCCGGCTGATCCGGCAGTAACAATCGCAGAGGTGCTCCCTTTACCGCCTAGCCGAATAATCGGTAACGTAGGGGTAAGCACAGGAGCCAGGCAACCCAGCTTGGCCAAAACTTAAGTCATATCGATGCATATAATGGTGAAATAAAAGGTACATGCGGAAGTGTAACACATGTGTTGGGCATGAAGCCCGTATAAATAAGCTTCTGTTAAAATAAGCCCCCAGGTTTAATGAGTGCGAATAGCATGTCATTTGATGAGCCTTTAAAGGCTATAAGAGAAAGGAAGGGGAGAAGGAGAGAAATGTAAGACAGACAGTATATAAAAAATGGACAGAGGAAGGAGACGAACACAGAGTCCAGCGCTAGGCATAGAATCTTCGGAGACGGGCTGCGTTCCATGGGTTCGGCTCGAGTCGGTTATCCGATGCATCTCGCAGGCGGTACGCTCCACCAGTCAGGACTTGGTCAATTATGAAGGGACCTTCCCACTTGGGCTTGAGTTTGTCCTTTTTCTTGTCCGGCAGGCGTAGAACTAATTCGCCAACGTTGTAATTTTTGGCCCGTACTTCTCTACTTTGGTATCTTCGAGCCTGCTGTTGATAGAATGCGGAACGGGATTTTGCCACGTCACGCTCCTCCTCCAATGCGTCCAAACTGTCCTGCCGATCGAGCTTGGCTTCTCTTTCTTCGTACATGCGCACTCGAGGTGAGTCATGAATTATGTCGCAAGGCAAAACTGCCTCTGCGCTGTACACCATAAAGAATGGTGTGTATCCGGTGGTGCGACTCGGCGTGATCCGCAGCCCCCAGAGTACGGAGTCGAGCTCCTCTACCCAGTGTGTGTTAGATTCCTTGAGGGACCGCACTAATCTGGGTTTGATGCCGCTCATGATAAGACCATTTGCATGTTCGACCTGGCCGTTAGTTTGTGGGTGATAGACGGAAGCATAATTGAGCTTGATGCCCATGTTTTTGCACCAGAGTTTTACCTCGTCGGTTGTAAAGTTCGTCCCGTTATCAGTGATGATGCTGTGGGGGACGCCGTAACGGTGTACAACCCCCGATATAAAGTCTATCACCAGTCCGGATTCGACCGTCTTAACAGGCTTGGCTTCTATCCATTTGGTGAACTTATCCACCATGACCAGTAAGTATTTTTGCTTGTGGGTTCCGCCTTTAAGGGGTCCAACCATGTCAAGCCCCCAGACCGCGAAGGGCCAAGTGATGGGGATAGTTTGGCGGGCGGTGGGTGGCATATGGCTTTCGTTTGCAAAGAGCTGGCAGCCGATGCATCGTTGGACTAAGTCCTGGGCGTCTGCCCGGGCCGTCGGCCAATAAAAGCATGTACGGAAGGCCTTGCTTACAGGGGACCGAGCTGCAGCGTGATGACCGCCGAGTCCGGCATGAATTTCAGCCAGGAGGTTCCGCCCTTCCTCTTCGGAGATGCACCTTTGAAGGACTCCGGTAGTGCTTTTCTTATAAAGCTCTCCCTCGTGGACTTTGTAGGTTTTGGATCGCCGCACTATGCAGCGTGCCTCATTTTGGTCCTCGAGGAGCTCCTGCCTAGTAAGGTAGGCGAGGAATGGTTCTGTCCACGGGGCGATGACGGCCATTATTACGTGGGCTGAAGGTGTTATTTCATTGGCAGAGCCTCCGATTGTGTCAGAATGTTCGGTGTCGGGCAGTGCGGTTGGGTCCGGGCTGTTCGGAATTTAGGTTCATCACTGGCGTTAAAGGTAATAGCCATGTCACTCCATGGGTTTATTGTTGCTACTTGGTAGACTTAGGCAAGGCTGCGGAGTGTCCTTTTTCGCATATTATTTGATGCGAAAGTCTCGAAGACTGTTAATACCGTATTGGTGTCTCTGGGGTGGCTTTCTGTGGCCTCCGGAATTAGGAGATCTTCGCCAATTTTGGCCACCTGCCGGAGTATCCAACATGCTCTAAGGCTGTGAGTTGGTGTGGCGTCCTCTGTACTGTGAATTTTACAGGGTCCATTAAGCCATCCTTCCAGTACGGTTCCATGCCCTGTAGAGGGTTTTTGCTTTTTGGTGTTTGACCCGGGTGTCTGGCGATGATGCACCCTTTTATTTCAGACTGGGTTTGTATTCAGGGCCGGATCGTCCCAAAATTTTATTTCGGTTTTCGAGGCGCTTTCCATCGCACAGTACTTTTGTACAATGGACGCTAAGTCAGCGAAGTGTGTAATATCACGACAACTTATGGCGTTGAGGATTCCCTTGTCCATGCAATTATTGCAGAAGATTGAGATTGCGTCTTCCTCGCAGCAGTCCCTTATCCTGTTCCTAACCAGCAGGAATCTGGCCCAGTAATGATGTACTGTTTCATCGGGCTCTTGCCTGATTTGGGATAGATCGCTTATGTTCGGGTGGGTGGGTGGAATTAAATCTGAAGCCTCACCCAATCTGAGGCTCAGAGGCCGAGGAATTTCTGAACTCAAAAATTTGGATTCCTGGATGTTGTCCAATGAATCCAGCCCGTCGCCTGACTCTAAGTTCAGGTCTTGAGCGATATCCTCCCCTTCGCGGGTATCCGGCTTGGAGGGATCAGGAATCCGTACGTAGCTAGTCCTTAAGATAGATGAAGGGTCGCCGCACTGTCCCTCTACCACGGCAACGTGATGGGTGACTTGGGGAGAGTTAATTTCTCTCAGATCGGGTTTAGGCCCAATCTGGTCGTAATCCGTAGCGACTCCCAGGGCGGCAATGCGATCCAAGAGCTTGTTTATGGAGGAGAGATCCATTGGATCTAACTGCTCAGCGAGTTCCGAGCTGACATGAAGATTGTTTTCGATGGCTCGAGAGGTCATCGTCGGCGCAAAAGCCGAACAGGCAGTCATAAGAAAACCACCTAGCCGGAGGGTTTGGCCGACAGCCAAAGCTCCCTTAGCAACGGTGCCATCTTTAAAGACGGGGCGAGGCATCCTTCCTGATGGCGACGACACAGAGGAACTCTCAATGAAAGCACCAATGTCAGTGTCAAAACCGGCGGATCTCGGGTAGGGGGTCCCGAACTGTGCGTCTAGGCCAGATGGTAACAGGAGGCAAGGGACACGAAGTTTTACCCAAGTTCGGGCCCTCTTGATGGAGGTAAAACCCTACGTCCTGCTTGATTAATATTGATGATATGGGTAGTAAAGAGTAGATCTACCACGAGATCGGAGAGGCTAAACCCTAGAAGCTAGCCTATGGTATGATTTTTGTTCTGTATGTTGTCCTACGGACTAAAACCCTCCGGTTTATATAGACACCGAAGAGGGTTAGGGTTACACAAAGTCGGTTACAACGGTAGGAGATCTACATATCTGTATCGCCAAGCTTGCCTTCCACGCCAAGGAAAGTCCCTTCCGGACACAGGACAAAGTCTTCAATCTTGTATCTTCATAGTCCAGGAGTCCAGCTGAAGGTATAGTCCGGCCATCCGGACACCCCCTAATCCAGGACTCCCTCAGACCCCTTAATCCAGGACTCCCTCAGTAGCCCTCGAACCAGGCTTCAATGACGATGCATTCGGCGCGCTGATAGTCTTCGGCATTGCAAGACGGGTTCTTCCTCCGAACACTTCAAAGCGTTTGACCCGAAGAGTCATACTCGGCTTTCCATTTAATGTCGTACCTATTGGCTTCTGCGCCTCCACCGCTTCGGCTTCCACGTGTCAAGCGAACACGAAAGGTCATAGTACTCTTTGCACATACCACCCTAGCCATGTAAGAAGGGCGTCTATTTAAAGGAACTAGATCTCAGATCCCATTTCACATCGAGCGGAAAATCCTCAGAGCTTGCTAGGAGAAACCATTCCAGCATGGCTAGCGTTCCCTGTTCTTCCTCCCGCCCCCATGGCTCCAAA
>NC_041386.1:547204430-547234131 GCF_002162155.2 Triticum dicoccoides | reverse complement strand
CTCTTTTACGGTCGAAGCCCTGGCAGAAAATTTCCCCAATCCAGCCGGGGGGAGCGTGTGTGCTTTACATCATTCTTAATAAGAGGGTGTCGGGTTTCGAATCCATCCCTTCCTCCGAGGCCTTCTGGAGTATTACGGCCTCCAACTGCACAATCTCATGCCAGGTTCCATTCTGCACATCGTGGGCTACGTTGCTCTTTGCGAGCTATTCCTGGGCTGCGAGGGCCACTTCGAGCTATGGAGGAAACTGTTCTGCCTCGTCCCTCGTTCCCAAAAGGGATCTATATTTGAGGTGGGCGGCACCGAAATATGACGCATAGCCGGGACCGGATACTTATCCGGCACGCCGAAGAAGGCGTCCGAAGAGTGGCCCTCCGAGTGGTTCTATATCGAGGACGTCGCTCTCCCTGATCCAGTCCGAATGGGCCTTCACGAATTTACCAATGCTCCATTGAAGAAACACCATAGTTGGCGCCCTCGGACCCTCGAGGAGGAAGATAGTGCGGAAGTCCAACAATTAATGGGCAAGATAAGGACACTCGCCCAGTCCAGATTATCAATAATCGAGGTAATGGCCACTTCCATAGTGCGAGGTGTTTAGCCGCTCCAATTCAGGGGGCTTCCCATGTGGCACTACAATGGGGAAGATGATGCCTCGCATTGTGGACGAAAGGGTCCGGATTCCCTTACCGCCCTGGCCGCAATACTGGCCGATCTGTAGAAAGGGGAGAAAGAGGGGTTCACTCGTCTTATGCTACGGGAAGGATTTTCTATGTACAATCCTCCTAGCTAGGTGAGTTTTAATCCCATCACTTTACTCAATCCTCTCCCTGAGTCATGCTTAATTGGCATTAACCCTTCCATTCGTAACAGGAATGGCGAAAGGTTATAGCGGGGATCTATAGCCCCGCTCCATAGCCGGAGAACCGTAACCAGGACCTTGACCCCAGATACGAAGAGAATTCAGACATATTTGTAGAGCTTGAGGAGGGAGTATTCTACCAGGCGAGCTATGATGGTATAGTAGTGCCAATTGTGGCCGACTATCTCGGCCTCCTTCCTACCTCACATGTAAGTAATCAGGAGACATCTCTCCGAAAGAGCTTCCTCACTGTACCTCACCCACCGCACTGTCTCATGTTCCAAAGGGCGCTCGGCGCGCCATGCTACACTAGAGGCCTCTTGTAGGAGCGCGGCGCCCACGCCGAACAAGCCGCCGAAGAGCAAGGCAGACGATAACACGGCCGAACCTTCATCGAAGAGGTATGGCTTTTTAAATATGCCTCCTGGCCGTCACATCGAACTGTAACATTATCCATTGCATCTTATCAGGAAGAGTGTTCGCCGTACTATGTCCGGGGATCCTGCCGGTCGCGCCTCCACTAGTCAGATTCCAGACCCTGCCCTAAGGACGGGGGCTGACATGGGAGTGACGCCAGATTGTCCTTCCACAGAGGATTCAGATGATATGTCTGTCACGAACTCTGAAGTGAAGAGCGCCATGAATCATCGGCGCCGGAGGGCCACTCTTCGCGACCCCGGTTTTACAAAAGAGGCATTTAATGCCTTCAGCTCGGCTGATGCATACATCTGAGCTGCTCGAGACGGGCTTACCAGAGCCACGGATCAGCATTTAAAAGATATGAGGGTAAGTACAGGTTGAGTTATCATATACTAGTAGCCCTTGAGACTTGAAGAAGTTGATACAACTGATTTAAGGATCATTGTATAATCAGGCACTCACGGAGAAGAATAGCATGATATCTCAAGAGCTAGAAAAGTTCAGACTCGGCTGGCTGCGGTTACCACTGAACTAGAGGAATCCAAGAAGGCAACACCTGGTAATATTCCCTTCCATCAAGAAAAAGTATAATCATATACCAGTAATATTAATACTATTGTGTTTCTGCTGATAGGATCGCTAGATCAACTGAGAGAGAAACTAAAAATTGCCCAGGCTGGTGAACAGGAGGCCGAATGGCAACATGTGGCAGGCGAACATGTGTTGACAGGGGTCAGGGTCGACAAGAACAAGCTGCAGGATTCCAACATCCTGATGGGCGAAGAGCTAAAATATGTACGAGCCCAGCTAGCTGAAGCTGTCAAGGAGAATAGGAGGCTACGAGGCGGCATATTCAGTATGCTTTTGACCTTACCTTTATGTAATTTAGCAAAGAAATGATCTAATAGATTTATGTCTGCAGGTATGCTGACTGGCCGTCCCGAAGAGGAAATGTCCAGCTCTTAAGGCGACCTGCTGCAAGAGCTGTCCCAACTGCACGAGCGAGCTCGGCAAGCAATGCGGAGCATTGCCAAAGCTTTGTGGTCATCCGCCTCTCCTCCAGGAACTATGGAGGAGCTTGTGAAGCTATTCCATGGAGCTCGGCGGCGCTTTCGATTATGGAAGATATCGTCCTGCCGAGAAGGTGCGCGAGAGGCATGGGCCATGGTAAAAACACGGTACACCAAGCTTGATGATGGCCCGGGTCGGACCTCGGGGGTCAGATGGAAAAGAAATTCCAGTTAGTCTGGTGTATGACCAAGTAAAGATTGCCGCCAAGTATTCCCAATAGGATTGTAAGCTAGATAACCTGTTAGATGGCATAGAGGAAGAAGTTTTTGAGTCCAAGTGACTATGTACTTCAATTGACAAATTTGTCCCTAGCTAAATTGTAAAATGATTCTCATGGCAGACCTTTTAGCTTCGACCTCTAGACCCGAAGGCTCAGAGTGTTTCCGAATATCGTAATGGTAATATAGACCAGGGCATGCATGGAAACCAGGCGTAGGGGTCATAGTTGCTTGAACAGACAAGTTGTATCTGGCTAGCTATGGCATATTACATGTTGATTGTAAGAAACATCTTCCAGGGAGATAGTTCCGTTAAGGGTTCCTTTCCCTGGGCGGATATGTGTTAGTATGCATGTCCGAACTGTGATTGAAAAATCGCAGTATACATAACACCTGGGGGGTTCATGGTGTGGTGAAGGTAAAACATCTTTAGTTCGCTGACCGAATATTCTCTTAAGAATGCTAGCTCTTGGCTTCACCAAGTCTGAGGTACAAGTCCGGATGACCCGGCTGTAACAATCATAGTGGTGCTCCCTTTATGCCCTAGCCGAACAAATGGGAACGTAGGGCATAAGCATAGGAGCCAGGCAACCCAGCTTGGCAAAAACTTAAGCCATAACGATGCATATAATGGCGAAGAAAAGGTACATATGCGGAAGAGGACACATATGTTTTGAGCTTGATGCTCGGAAAATAACAATAAGCTTCTGTAAAAAGAAGCCCCCAGGTATTATGAGTGTATACATTTAAGGATGTGCACATCATAGGTGTGCGGTTTGGTCGCACAAGAGCTAAAGAGCTAGAGAAAAATTAAAGAGGGTAAAAATGAAAACAAAGGGAGAAAAGACAAACAAAGGGTACGACTTTAGGCGTAGAATCTTCGGAGTCTTGCGGCATTCCACGGGTTCGGCTCTAGGCGATTGTCAGATGCATCACGCAGGCGGTACGCTCCTCAAGTGAGAACCTCATCTATGATGAAGGGACCCTCCCACTTGGGCTTGAGTTTGTCCTTTTTTCTTTTCTGGCAAGCGCAGAACGAGTTCACCAACATTTTAAGTCTTGGCCCGCACTTCTCTGCTTTGGTATCTGCAAGCCTGTTGTTGATAGAATGCAGAACGGGCTTTTGCAACATCACGCTCCTCCTCCAGGGCATCTAGACTATCCTGCTGATCGAGCTCAGCCTCTCTCTCTTCATACATGCGCACTCGAGGTGAGTCATGAATGATGTCGCAGGGCAGGACTGCCTCTGCGACGTACACTATGAAGAATGGTGTGTATCCGGTAGTGCGATTGGGCGTGGTCCGCAGCCCCCAGAGTACGGAGTCAAGCTCCTCAACCCAGTGCTTGTTTGATTTTTCAACGACCGCACTAGTCTGAGCTTAATGCCGCTCATAATAAGACCATTAGCTCGTTCGACTTGACTGTTTGTTTGTGGATGATAGACCGAGGCGTAATCGAGCTTAATGCCCAATTTAGCACACTAGGATTTCACTTCATCGGCTGTGAAATTAGAGTCGTTATCGGTGATGATGTTATGTGGGACACCATAACGGTGCATGACACCGGATATAAAATCTATCATCGGTCCAGCTTCAGCCATTTTCACTGGTTTTGCCTCTATCCATTTGGTGAATTTATCTACCATGACTAGCAGATTTTTTTTCTTATGGCTTCCTCCTTTAAGGGGTCCTACCATGTCAAGCCCCCAGAGCGCAAAAGGCCAAGTAATGGGGATTGTTTGTAAAGCGGTAGGTGGCATATGGCGTTGATTGGCGAAGAGCTAGCATCCGACACAACGTTGGACCAGGTCCTGTGCATCTGCTCGGGTCGTCGGCCAAAAGATACCTGTACGGAAGGCCTTACTTACAAGGGCCGGGGCCACGGCGTGGTGACTGACGAGACTAGCATGGATTTCAGCCAGGAGTTGCCGTCCCTCTTCTTCGGAGATACATCTTTGAAGGACTCCGGTAACACTTTTCTTGTAGAGCTCTCTGTCATGGACCTTGTAGGCTTTCGAGCGCCGAACAATGCAGCAAGCCTCATTCTAGTCCTCAGGGAGCTCTCTCCTATTAAGGTATGCCAAGAAGGGTTCGGTCCATGGGGCAATTACTTCCATTATTAGATGGGCCGACGGTGTTATTCGGTGGCTGAGCCCCCGATGATATCGGTATTGTGTTCGGAATCTAGGGATATAATATGATCCGGACTAGTGTTGCCGCTCTCATCCTGCCATACCACAGATGGCTTGAAGAGCCTTTCCAGAAATATGTTAGGCGGGACGGGGTCATGCTTGGCGCCCATGCGAGCAAGGACATCCGCCGCTTGATTGCTTTCTCGAGCCACATGATGAAACTCGAGTCCCTCGAACCGAGCTGATATTTTGAGTACGGCATTGCGATAGGCCTCCATCTTCGGATCCTTGGCGTTGAAGTCTCCATTTATTTGGGATATTGCAAGATTTGAATCCCTGCGCACCTCCAGGCATTGTATGCCCATGGAGGTAGCCATCCGAAGACCGTGCAATAAGGCCTCGTATTCGGCTGCGTTGTTGGAGTCTGTGTATAATATTTGGAGCATGTACTGGACTGTGTCACTAGTGGGGGACGTTAAAACGACGCCTGCTCCTAAACCGGCCAGCATCTTGGAGCCATCGAAGTACATGACAATGTTGGAATATGTGCCGTACTCTTTAGGGAGTTCGACCTCTGTCCATTCGGCGACGAAGTCAGCCAATACTTGGGATTTGATGGCCCGGCATGGTTTGTATGTTATATCGAATGGCAGGAGCTCAATGGCCCACTTAGGAATCTGGCCCGTAGCGTTGCGGTTGTTTATTATGTCATTGAGTGGTACTTCGGAAGTCACCGTGATTGAGCACTCTTGGAAGTAGTGTCGTAGCTTCCGGGATGCCATGAAGACCGCATATGCTATCTTTTGGTAATGAGGGTACCGGGATTTGCATGGTGTGAGGACGGTGGATACGTAGTATACCGGTTTCTGAAGTGGGAATTTGTGTCCATCCTCCTCTCGCTCTACGACGAGCTCCGTGCTCACCCCCTGGTGAGTTGCAGATATGTATAATAACATTGGTTCACCGACGTTTGGCGCGGCCAGGATTAGGTTGCTTGCTAAAAGAGCCTTTATTTCTTCCAGTCTGGCCGTTCCCGCATCCGTCCACTCGAAGTGGTCGGTGTGTCGCAGAAGGCGATAAAGTGGCAATGCCTTTTCACCTAGTCTGGAGATAAAGCGGCTTAAACCTGCTATGCATCCGGCTAGCTTTTGGACCTGTTTAAGGTCTATTGGTGTAGCCAATTGTCACAAAGCTCGGATTTTGGCTAGATTTGCCTCGATTCCTTTATTTGAAATGATGAAGCCCAGCAATTTTCCAGCGAGAACGCCAAAAACACACTTTTCCAGATTGAGCTTGATGTCATATGTGTGGAGGTTGTCGAATGTGAGACGCAGGTCGTCTATTAACAACTCGACATGCTTAGTCTTGATGACGACATCGTCCACATATGCTTCAACTGTCTTGCCGATTTGTTTCTCTAGGCATGTTTGAATCATGCGTTGGTAGGTGGCGCCGGCATTTTTAAGCTCAAAGGGCATAGTGTTGAAGCAAAAAGGCCCGTATGGGGTGATGAATGTCGTTGCGGCTTGATCAGACTGCTTCATTTTGATTTGATGGTATCTGGAGTATGCATCAAGGAAACACAGTGAGTCATGTCCTGCAGTAGCATCAATAATCTGATCGATGCGGGGTAGGGGGAGGGATCCTTAGGGCAAGCCTTATTGAGGTCTTTGAAATCGACGCACAGGCTCCAGGATTTGTCCTTCTTTGGCACCATCACCAGGTTTGCTAGCTAGTCTGGGTGTTTTATCTCTCTGATGGATCCGGCCTCGATTAACTTGGCTAGCTCCTCCCCCATGGCTTGTAGTTTAGGTTCGGGAAAGCATTGTAGTGTTTATTTGGCTGGCTTATATCCCTTCAATATATTGAGGCTGTGTTCGGCCAGCCTGCGTGGGATTCCTGGCATATCAGAAGGGTGCCAGGCGAATATGTCCCAGTTCTCGCGCAGGAACGTTCGTAGTGCGGCCTCAACTGTTGGGTCCAACTGTGCCTCGATGGAAGCTGTCTTCTTGGGGTCCATTCGGTGGTTTGAAGGAGGTGGATTTGGGATGCTTATCGAGGATTACGTCATCCCTATCCACCGTAGAGCGTAGTATGGTTAACTCTTCAGCTGCGAGGGCCTCAAACAGTGCCTCGAGGGCCGGGGATGCTGTTTTGTTTTTGGCGCGGAGGGCTATGTCCGGATCACTAGCAAGAGTGATAATACCATTGGGCCCGGGCATCTTGAGCTTCATATACCCGTAATGAGGTATAGCTTGAAAGCATGTGAATGCATCTCGCCCCAATAGGGCGTGATACCACTGTTGAAAGGGGCCACTTGGAAGGTTATTTCTTCGGACCAATAGTTCTCCGGCATTCCGAATACCACGTCGAGTGTAATTTTCCCCGCGCATCGTGCCTCCCGGCTGGGAATGATCCCTCGGAAGGTCGTATTACTATGCTCGATGATTCTCCTATCTATTTCCATTTTATTCAGTGTGTCCTCGTAGATGAGGTTTAGTCCGCTGCCGCCGTCCATGAGCACTTTAGTGAGCCGAAAGCCATCCACAATTGGGTTGAGGACCAAGGCGGCTGGTGCCCGGACAGACCTGATTTTTGGTTCGTCACTGGCATTGAAAGTTATGGCCGTGTCATTCCAGGGATTTATTGCTGCGACTTGGCAGACTTCGGCGAGGTCGTGGAGTGCCCTCTTGCGCCGATTGTTATAAGCAAAAGTCTCGAAGACTGTCAATACTCTATGGTCGTCGAATTCTGGGGGGGAGTTGCTCCGCTGTGTTTTTGGTGAGGATATGCTCGCCGCTCTTGGCAACTTGCCAAAGTATCCAACATGCTCTAAGGCTGTGGGTTGGTACGGTATTCGGTGTCGTGTGTATTTTGCATGGCCTATCGAGCCATCCCTCCAGAACTGTTCTGCGTCCCGCAATCGGTTTAGTTTTCTTTACCATGGGTTCGGGTGCCCCGCGCGGGTGCATCCGTTTTGCTCGCCCGAGAGGTTGGGTGGAGATCGGTGGCTCCCAGCGAGCTGTCTGAGTTTTCCAGGCACTTTTGAAAGTGCAACTATCCCTGGGTGGTTTTGGTAATTCCTAACAACATATGGCTCATTGAGCTAATGCTATTTCAAGATAAATATTTCAGGAAAGCTCAATGATTGGCATGGCATGGATTAGAAATGTGGACCCCTCAAAATGCTAAGGACAAAAGATTGGCTCAAGCTCTAAAGCTCAAGACTCTACATTTTACTTTTAGTGATCCAAGATCACATTGAGTCCATAGGAAAAGCCAATACTATTAAAAGGGGATGAGGTGTTGCTTAATGGGTTACTTGCTCAAAATACTTAGTGATATGCTCCAAAACCCTCAAACACTTTCTCACATCCACATATGTCCCAAACCAAAAGTCAAACTCGGCCCCACCGAAACTTTCTATCCGGCGCCACCGAGTTCAATTGACATAGCCACTGCCACAAAACCCTAGTCTTTTCGGTCTCACCAATAGGGATCTCGGTCTCACCGAGATGGGATTGCAAACTCTCTGTTTCGCTTCATAACATTTCAGTCCAACTGAAATGAGCGATCGCTCCCACCGAGTTCACAATGCAAACTCTCTGTTTCCCCTTCGTAACGTCTCGGTCTCACCGAGATGAGCGAATCGGTCCCGCCGAGTTTGCCTGACCAACTCTGTGGTTAGCTTATTACCAAAGTTGGTCCCACCGAGTTTGAGTAATCGGTCTCACCAAGATTACGTTATGCCCTAACCCTAATGAAATCGGTCTCACTAAGTTGACATGTCGGTCCCACCGAAAATCCTAACATTCACATTTTGGACTAAATCGGTCCAACCGAGTTTCATTATTCTGTCCCACCGAGTTTGGTGATTTGTGTGTAACGGTTAGATTTTGTGTGGAGGCTATATATACCGCTCTACGCATTCTTCACTAGTGAGGAGAGCCATCAGAACATGCCTACACTTCTATCATACATTTTCTGAGAGAGAACCACCTACTCATGTGTTGAGGTCAAGATATTCCATTCCAACCATATGAATCTTGATCTCTAGCCTTCTCCAAGTTGCTTTCCACTCAAATCATCTTTCCACCAAATCCAAATCACTGAGAGAGAGTTGAGTGTTGGGGAGACTATCCTTTGAAGCACAAGAGCAAGGAGTTCATCATCAACACACCATCTATTACCTTTTGGGTAGTGGTGTCTCCTAGATTGGTTAGGTGTCACTTGGGAGCCTCTGTCAAGATTGTGGAGTTGAACCAAGGAGTTTGTACGGGCAAGGAGATCACCTACTTCATGAAGATCTACCCTAGTGAGGCAAGTCCTTTGTGGGCGATGGCCATGGTGGGATAGACAAGGTTGCTTCTTTGTGGACCCTTCATGGGTGGAGCCCTCCATGTACTCGTGCAACCGTTACCCTTCATGGGTTGAAGTCTCCATAAATTTGGATGTACGATAGCACCACCTATCGGAACCACGCCAAAAATCTCCATGTCTACATTGCGTTTGCTCCCTCCAAACTCCTCCCTTTACCTTAATGTGCAATGTTTTACATTCCGCTGCTATACTCTTAGACTTACATGTGTAGGTTGTTTACTTGACTAGTGCTAAGTTGCTAAAATCTGCCAAGACTTAAAATTGGGAAAAGGCTAGATTTTTATTTGGTCAAGTAGTCTAATCACCCCCCCCCTCCAGACATACTTTCGATCCTACAAGTGGTATCAGAGATTTGGTCTCCATTTGCCTTGATTTCCATAGCTTTTGGTGATCATAGCCTTGGTTTCACAACCTATGAGAGTATGGCGTCTAGCAAGGGATATTACTACCGTAGAGGTCCTTACTTTGATGGTACTAATTTTGCTAGTTGGAAGCATAAGATGAAAATGCATATTCTTGGACATAACCCCGCTGAGGGAGTCCTGGATTAGGGGGTCTCCGGACAGCCGGACTATCTCCATTGGCCGGACTGTTAGACTATGAAGATACAAGATTGAAGACTTCGTCTCGTGTCCGGATGGGACTCTACTTGGCATGGAAGGCAAGCTAGGCAATACGGATATGAATATATCCTCCTTTGTAACCGACCTTGTGTAACCCTAACCCTCTCCGGTGTCTATATAAACTGTAGGGTTTTAGTCCTTAGGACAACAACCATAACATACAATCATACCATAGGCTAGCTTCTAGGGTTTAGCCTCTCTGATCTCGTGGTAGATCTACTCTTGTACTACCCATATCATCAATATCAATCAAGCAGGTCGTAGGGTTTTACCTCCATCAAGAGGGCCCAAACCTGGGTAAAACATTGTGTCCCATGCCTCCTGTTACCATCCGGCCTAGACGCACAGTTCGGGACCCCCTACCCGAGATCCGCCGGTTTTGACACCGACATTGGTGCTTTCATTAAGAGTTCCTCTGTGTCGTCGCCGTTAGGCTTGATGCCTCCTACTATCATCGATGGCGATGAGGTCCAGGGCGAGACTTTTCTCCCCTGACAGATCTTCGTATTCGGCGGCTTTGCACTGCGGGCTAATTCGCTTGGCCATCTAGAGCAGATTGAAAGCTACGCCCCTGGCCATCAGGTCAGATTTGGAAGTTTGAACTACACGGCTGACATCCACGGAGACTTGATCTTCGATGGATTCAAGCCATAGCCGGGCGCGCCGCACTGTCACGATGGGTATGACCTGGCTCTGCCACCGAACAGTACCCCAGAGGTCGCGCCTGCATCTGCTCCGACCCTTAGCTCGGAGCCAACTAGGCCAATCGAGGACAGGTGGCTAGACACCGCCTCAGGGGCTGCAGTCTCAACAGCGATCGAGCCGAACACCAGCCTAATCCTCCGCGAAGCCCGTGACTCCAAGGTGCCGGACTCTTTTCCGGACTCCGAACCGCCCGCGCCCCTACCAATCGAATCCGATTGGGCGCCGATCATGGAATTCACCGCCACGGATATCTTTCAGCACTCGCCCTTCGGCGACATTCTGAATTCACTAAGGTCTCTCTCTTTGTCAGGAGAGCCCTGGCCGGATTGTGGCCAACAGGATTGGGATGCGAACGACGAAGGAATTCGACGCCCACCCACCACCCACTTCGTAGCCACTGTCAATGATTTAACCGACATGCTCGACTTCGACTCTGAAGACATCGACGGTATGGACGACGATGTAGGAGATGAACATGAACCAGCGCCTATAGGGCACTGGAAAGCCACCTCATCATATGACGTATACATGGTAGGCACACCAAAAGAAGATGACGACGAGGAACGGAAGGACGCAACGAAGGCTTGTCCCCTCGAGAAGCAGTCAAAGCGGCGGCGTAAGCGCCGCCCCAAATCCCGCCTCGGCAGAAATAACGATCATACAGACCCAGCGTTGGAGTAGGGCGAACCACTGCCGGACCACGGCAATACGGAAAATCAAACCGAACAAACCAATTATGTCAAAGATAAAAGTACGGATGACATAACGCCGGACAGGCACCTGGAGCAGCAGAATGCCCGTCAAAGGCTTGTTGCCACCGCGAGGAGTCTGAAAAAGCAGAAGCAAAGGCTCAAGGCTGCGCAGGACACACTCCAAATCAGATGGAGTAAAGTACTCAACACAGCAGCAAAGTATGGTGGTAATCACCCCACCAAGAGCTACCCGAAGCGGAAGTTGCTACCCGAATTCGATGAGGAGGCCCTAGATCCCCCACAACCAAAAATCAAAACGGCCACCTGGCCGGATAGACGACCTCACGGCCAACATGGAGCGGCAAACAACTCCACTCACAAGCCAAATAAGTGATCCACACAAGGGCTCGCACCAAAAGGACGGCGGAACCAGATCCATCTATGGACCATGCAAGCGCGCCCCAACATATGATGTAACACAACAAACATCCGAACAACGTGGTACACCCAGATATAGGGGTGCCGCACACCCCCTATGTTTCACCGATAAGGTGCTGGACCATGAATTTCTAGAGGGATTCAAACCCGTAAACATAGAAGCATACGACGGAACAACAGACCCTGGGGTCTAGATTGAGGACTACATCCTCCATATCCATATTGCTCGAGGAGACGATCTCCACACCATCAAGTAATTACCACTCAAGCTCAAAGGGCCAGCTCGGCACTGGCTTAAAAGCCTCCCCGAAAACTCCATTGGAAGCTGGGAAGAGCTCGAAAATTCTTTTTGGGCAAATTTTCAAGGGACTTATGTCCGACCCCCGGATGCGGAGGATTTGAGCCATATAACTCAACAGCCCGGAGAGTCAGCCCGAAAGCTTTGGAACAGGTTTCTTACTAAGAAGAACCAAATAGTCGACTGCCCAGACGCCGAAGCCTTGGCAGCTTTTAAGCATAGCGTCCGTGACGAATGGCTTGCCAGAAACCTCGGCCAAGAAAAGCCGAGAACAATGGCAGCATTAACAAGCCTCATGACCTGCTTTTGCGCGGGTGAGGATAGCTGGCTAGCCAGATGCAGCACCAGCGACCCAAGCACATTCGAAGTTAGAGATGAAAACGTGAAATCACGATGCATCAAAAATAATAAACGTCAGAATAAAGAAGACAGCCCGAAGAGCACGGCGGTACACGCCGGATTCCGAAGCTCTCGGCCAGGTCAGCAAAAGCCGCCCTTTAAAGGCGCCAGAGATGAACTGTCCAGCCTGAACAAAATTCTGGACCAAGTATTTCAGATCCATAGCACCCCTGGAAAACCCGCTAATCATACCCACGGAGAATGTTGGGTCTTCAAGCAGTCCGGCAAGCTCAATGCCGTACACAAGGGGGAGGATACACCAAGCGAAGATGAGGATGAGCCTCTCAAGCAAGACACTGGGGAACAAAAGAAGTTTCCATCAGAAGTCAAAACAGTCAACGTATTACATGTGATCAAGGGAAGCAAAGCGGCCCTCCCAGATAAATAAGCCCAAGGGCCTATCACCGCAAAACCCTGCCACTGGTTGTCTCAACCGGTCACTTTTGACCATCGTGATTACTCAGCAAGTATCCGGCGGGCAGGATGGGCTCCCCTGGTATTAGACCCAATAATTGACGGATACCACTTTGCACGAGTCCTGATGGACGGGCAGCAGTTTAAACCTGATATACCAGGATACAATCCGCGAAATGGGGATAGACCCAACGAAAATTTGCCGTAGCAACACTACCTTTAAAGGAGTAATGCCAGGCCCAGGGGCTCACTGCACGGGCTCCCTGCTACTAAAGGTTATATTCGGCTTCCCCGATAACTCCCATAGAGAACATTTAACCTTCCACATTGCTCCGTTCCAGTGCGGTTATCAAGCACTAATTGGACGCGAAGCTTTTGCTCGCTTTAATGCAATACCGCATTACGCCTCCCTCACGCTCAAGATGCCCGGTCCACATGGCATCATTACAGTGAACGGAAGTATTAAGCGATCTTTGCGCGCCGAAGAGAATGCGACTGCCTTGGCAGCCGCACAATAAAAACGGCCTCACCAGCTAAAGCATTTGATAGGTCGTCAAGACTACGGACGCGGTTAGACGAGTCCGGTGCTGCTATATGTAATTTGTACCGGATTGATGGCCACACCCCTATTACAAATACAAGGGGCTCAACGCGCGAAGAGAAGTGGCAATTTCTACTCATTTCTAGTTATACATGGTTTCTTTAAAAAGAACCACCTTTTTGCACGACAACTTTTTCACCTAAGTTCCTCTCTTTTACAGATGACCATCATGCTACACCCGTCCAGGATACGGCACAACGGAGATACAGGCGCAGACGTGCAGTAGGGACCCGCTCCAAGGATTCTTCTTAGATTAAGACTCTGTGTAAACCTTTTTTACTGTCTCTTGTTGATACACATCCACCGAATTCTCAGCACAATTGAGAAGGATGCTGACGTCTTGGCATGTGGCCACGTCAGAATAATGCACGTACCTGGACACAAGGGGCTTCTTACAAAGGGCACTATTTAGGCCCAGTTTATACCATAAAGACCGAATACCTTAGGGAGTGTTCGGTGTCGCGAGTTTGGGCTTATATGCATCAGCTCCGAATCATTGTCTTTGGTCAAATGTTGGGTTTGCCCAGCTCCTGTGTTTTGGTGCCTTACGTTCCGCTTTATCGGCTAAGGCAGCACCAGGAGAACTACTGCGATTGTGCCCTGGTTCATCCGGACGAGCACCTCAGTAGAGAAAGCCGAAAACTGACTATCATGATATAGCGTGAGACTGGTCAACCACTCGATGACCTATCGGAATGTTAGAATTCCTCCGCCTTAATGAAGGGTCATTTCTCGGACAGGCATGTATGCACCCCGAGATCGGGAGAGTGTGGAGCCACCAGGGGCTATCTAGTAGCCCCACTGTCGAACTCCTATGGCTAAGTGAAAGTGTTAAAGCATTATAGTCCGGTTGCCTCGTTCGCTGCGCTATCACCTCCTTAATAGGACCAAGACATTGGGTTAAGTGTGAACACGCGTTTTTTGCGAGCACCTCCGCATTATATGCATGGGGGCTGAACCCGATGACTGCAATCTTTCAGGTTACACACATGTATACATAAACGGCCGCACAGGAGGCATCATATTACTTTCAGGCAAAAGTATAAACGCAGTCTTATAAAATTTCATAAAAACATTGTGTTTACAATGAGAATACATATCACTCAAACATAATATTCTTCGAGCACTAGGCCTCTATCAAACGAGCACCCTCGAGAACCTCCTCGAAATAGTGCTCGGCAGCCACTCGGCCTATGGTCGAACCCTGTGCCGCAACAGTGGTAGCGTCCACCTCCGCCCAGTATGCTTTAACACGGGCAAGGGCCATCCGCGAGCCTTCTATGCACGCCGACCTCTTCGTCGCGTTAATGTGCGGCACCGCACCAAGGAACCGCTGCACTAAACTGAAATAGCTGTTCGGCTTTGGCTTTTCCGGCCATAGCTGATCCATGACAGACCTCATGGCGGGTCCGGACAACCTATTCAGTTCGGCCCATTCGGCTAGCTGATCAGTCAATGGAAGTGGACGCTCTGGAGCGTTGAATTGCGACCAGAACAGCTTGTCCACTTCACGATCTGTTTGACCTTGGAAGTATTTGGCCGCATCGGCAGCGCTCGCCGCCAAGTCCATATACGCATCTGCTGAACTCCACAGCCGATCCAGAGGGGCATACCGTGGATCTCCGAACTTCCTCCGTAGCATGAAGGGCTTCCCATCCGCAATATCCCCGGCTTCCCGCAGCTCCTCCTTCTTCGCTCTCATAGCAGAGTGGGTGTCTTTGTCCACCATCGTAGCCTTCTCAAGGTCCGTCTCCTTCACTCAGTTTTCTTTTTCAAGGAGCCAGCAACAGTCGGCAGTGTCTTTTAATTCTACGGCCATCTTGGCCATCTTCTCTTGGCTCTCGCAATGTGCGGCCTTCTCGGCTTTCAACTCTTCGGCCGCCTTCAAAGCAGCCGCATTACTAATCCTCGCTTGTTCCTTGGCTCGGGCAAGTTTTGCCCGCAAGGTTTCCACGGTGGCAGCTCCATCTGCAGTCACAACATATTAAAGATACTGGCATCATGCTGCTCTTACTATGTGGCGTTCACCATATAATAACACTTACCCTGTGCCTCGTCAAGCCTCTTGTTAACAAGCTCGATGTCGGCGTCTACCGCATCCAGTTGCCGTTTTAATTCGGCAAACTCACTAGTCCGACTAGCCACCGGAGCTTCCACCACCTGCACATAAGGGCAGTCTGGTTATTGCCTGGGACTATGATCCTCTATTCGCCGCCGTTCTCGACGACAACCAGAGTCTCAGGGGCTACTATCTACACAGGGCACACCTAAAATGTGCGGTATTATCACATATTATATCACGTACCGTAAAGCCTGTTAGTAGACTCATAAAGGCTTCATGTAATCCGCTTTCAGCGGACGAAATTCTCTCCATCACCGTACCCATCAACATACGGTGTTCTTCTGAGATAGCCGCTCGCCCCACCACCTCCCTCAGAACGTCCGACCGCATACCAGACGGTGCCAGACTCTTTTGTTTACTCTCTTCGGGAGCCGGACGCTGGGTACTTCGGGGGTCTATGGGATTATCTTCTGGCCTCACCGGATCCAGAGAGGCCCTCCGTGACGACACTTTGGGGTCACCCGCTTCTTGAGCGGAGGAGTCCGGGGGAGGCATTTCACTCTCCATCATCTCTGGAAGAAGATCCCCCGAAGACGAGCTCAGCTGAGAGGGGCTAAGGCCCGAACTGCAAGATATATGCGGCGGTTATTTTCTCAAAAAAAAGATAGTATACCTTCACTATTAAAGTATTTTGGATCACTCATGACTCGTTGGAGGGCTGGTCCCCCCACGGACTTTGTGCGGTAAGAACACCCCCCGAGGCAGGACCCTCTATTGGAGACTTCTTCTCCCGTTTGGAGGCCTCGGCTTCCGGATCCTCGGAAGCAGTCCTCTTCCTCCCCCGGTTATCCTCCTTTATGGAGGTGCTCATTCCCTCAGTTGGAACTGGAAGCGATGGGGGCCCGCTTCCGCCCATATTATTCCCCCCTGTATCTTCCCTCGAGGGCTTCGGGCAAGGTGCGAGCTCGAGCATCTTCTCCAAAACCGGATTTTCCAAACCCTTAGGGAGGGGGGCCGGACACCGAATCATCTTCGCCTTCGTTAGCCAATCCTAGTCAAAGAGCGATCTCTCAAAAATAACTTCATGAATAAAAGATGGTGTGTTCGGCTAGAGGATTTCTTACTTGTTTGGCGGCGCGGTTACTGCTCAGGCCCACGTCCTCGGTAGTATCCGAAAACTCTATTTGAGGTCCAAGAATGACTTATACATCTCCTCATGCGTCAGGCCAAGGAAACTTTGAATGGCACGTGGCCCTTCTGGGTTGTACTCCCATAAGCGAAGGGGCCGGCGTTTGCAAGGCTGGACTCGACAAACCAGCATAACTTGCATTACCACAACCAAATTAAAATCTCCCTAGAAGAGATCTTGAATGCGGCTTTGCAGTATGGGCACGTCCTTGGCTGGGCCCCAGCTCAGACCTCTACTAATCCATGACATCAGTTGTGGTGGGGGGACCGAGCGGAAAGCGGGGGCCGCCGCCCACTTGGCACTTCTGGGAGTCGTGACGTAAAACCACTCCCATTGCCATAATTCGAACACCTCTAGAAAGGAACCTTTCGGCCATGGGGCTCCTGCCATCTTGCCTATTGACGCACCTCCGCACGCTGCACGTTGCCCCTCGATCATCTTCGGCTTCACTTCAAAGGTCTTGAGCCACAGGCCAAAGTGAGGGGTAATGCGGAGGAAGGCCTCACACACGACAATAAATGTCGAGATGTGGAGAAAGGAGTCCGGAGCTAGATCGTGGAAATCTAGCCTGTAATAGAACATCAAACCCCTGACGAAGGGATCCAGAGTGAGGCCTAGGCCTCGGAGGAAGTGGGAGACGAACACGACGTTCTCGTCGGGTTCGGGAGTAGGGACAACCTGCCCTCGAGCAGGTAGCCGATGCGAAACCTCGGCGTCAGGTATCTGGCCTCCCTCAACTTCTTGATATCCTCTTCCGTGACGGAGGAGGGCATCCACCGGCCTTGAAGGCTGGATCCGGACATGATTGAAGATCCAGAGCACCTGACCTAGGCTTTGGGTGTTAGAACTCAAGGCGGAGGAAGGGTTCGATTGAGCATGAGAGGGAAAAAGCGAAAACCTTGTCCCTTTATAAAGATGGTGAATATCAAGCGTCCTCTCTGTAGCCATTTGGGACTTCCTATAATCTAGGAGTCCTAGACACGGTTGCGTTATCCACGACCGTATTGATGAGAATCCCGTAATAAGGGACACGATCTCTGCTTTGACAAGACGTGTCGAAAACTGCCTTGCGTGGATAGTTAAAGCAAACGGTTCGAATAATCACCGGGCCATGACATAACGTCATGCTGCCAAAACAAGTCAGCAAATTAGAATTGCGAAAATATTATTCTCTCTACGGTGGTATGTGGAACTTATTTTGCAGGGTCGGACACTATCCTCGTTTTCAAGTTCTTTTGTGATGTATTCGGAGAAGGAACCCGCCTTGCAATGCCGAAGACAATACTGCACGCCGGACTCATCGTCATTGAAGCCTGGTTCAGGGGCTACTGAGGGAGTCCTGGATTAGGGGGTCTCCGGACAGCCGGACTATCTCCATTGGCCGGACTGTTAGACTATGAAGATATAAGATTGAAGACTTCGTCTCATGTCTGGATGGGACTCTACTTGGCATGGAAGGCAAGCTAGGTAATACGGATATAGATATCTCCTTTGTAACCGACCTTGTGTAACCGTAAGCCTCTCTGGTGTCTATGTAAACCGAAGGGTTTTAGTCCGTAGGACAACAACCATAACATACAATCATACCATAGGCTAGCTTCTAGGGTTTAGCCTCTTTGATCTCGTGGTAGATCTACTCTTGTACTACCCATATCATCAATTCAATCAAGCAGGACGTAGGGTTTTACCTCCATCAAGAGGGCCCGAACCTGGGTAAAACATTGTGTCCCCTGCCTCCTGTTACCATCCGGCCTAGACGCACAGTTCGGGACCCCCTACCCGAGATCCGCCGGTTTTGACACCGACACCCGCCGTTTGGGCTACTGTGTGTATTGGCTTGCAAGGTGAATTCTTTGATGGGAGAGAACTGAACCGTGAAGCTACCGTGGAAGAGTTGAAGATACCGCAATACAATGCTCAAGCTTGTGATATTCTCTTCAACGGATTGTGCCTTGAAGAATTCAACAAAATCAGTCATCTTGAGAATGCAAAGGAAATTTGGGATACTTTGATTGATATGCACGAAGGTACCGACTTCGTCAAGGAATCTAATTTGGATGTGCTTCAAAGTCAACTTGAAAAGTTCAAATGAAGGATGGTGAAGGTGTCGCTAAAATGTACTCTAGGCTTGCTCTCATCACAAATGAGATTGCCGGCTTAGGAAGTGAAGAGATGACCAATAGATTCATCATCAAGAAGAACCTAAGATCCTTGGATGGAAAATACGATACCATGTGCACATTGATCCAAATGATGCCGAATTACAAAGATCTCAAGCCAACGGAAGTAATTGGAAGAATTGTTGATCATGAGATGTCACTCAAGGATAAGGAAGAGCTTCACAACAAGTAAAGTGGTCTTACAAAGCCTCATGTGATGCTCCCACATCATCAAGTGAGGAACAAGCCTTCAATGAAGAATTGAGCCTAATGGTGAAGAACTTCAACAAGTTCTACAAGAGTAGAAGCAAGGAAAGAAGTTCCAAGTCAAGGTCCTACAATGACAAAAGATCTTCAAGTCGTGAACATAATTGCTACAATTGTGGAAGACCCGGATACTACTCCAATGAGTGTACGGCTCCCTACAAAAGAAGAGAAGATTCTCCCAAAAGAAGAAGTAGAAGAGAAGAATCACCACCAAGAGAGAGAAGAAGTAGAGATGACCATTATAAATGAAGAACATCACAGAGAAGCAAGGATTCGGAAAGAAAGGACAAATCATCAAGGAGCTACAGAAAATGAAGACATCAAGCTCATGTTGGTGAATGGGTATCCGGCTCCGACTTCGACAATCACTCCGAGAGAAATTATCACTCCGACTCCGAATATACTCAAGATGAAGGTGTTGCCGGTCTAGCACTTGTGTCAACCAACTCCTACAACATATTTGAGTCACCAAATGAAGGAATTGGAAGATGCTTCATGGCTAAAGGCCCAAAGGTATCACACCCCGAGTATGTTGGTTTCAATAGTGATGAAGATGATTTGCTAGGTGATGATGATTTACTTGTTGACAATTCAAGTGATGAAAACTATGATGAACTTTCTATTAATCATGCTAATCAAGATAAAAGGAATGATGATGATAAGAAGGAGATTGAGCGTCTAACTAAAGAACTAAACACTCTTAAGTTAGATCATGAAACTACCTTGGAAAATCATCGAGAGCTTTTAAAGACTCATGAAAAGTTACACTTTGAAAAGCTCAACCTTGACCAAGAGCATGGGTTCTTAAAAGATATCGATGATGATCTTCGCAAGAAAAGTTCTTCTTACATTGCCAAGCGTTTACTCTTGTCTACTTACATGCCACAAGTTAAATCTAGCAACAAGAGTAAGAAAGATTCTTCTTCTAGTAGTAGCAATAATCATGCTAAATCCAATGTTGTTGCTTCTAGTAGTTCTCTTGATTCCACTAATGATTCTCTTAGCCAAGTTACACTTGAGCAAGAAAATAGCTTATTGAAGGGAATTATAGAGAAAGGTGTTTACAAGAGCCTTGCCGAAAGTAAGAAATTTGAGGAAATTGTACGCAAGCAAGGAAGACACTGGAAGAATCAAGGAATTGGTTTTGAATGAAGGTTCAATGCTGATGGAGTTGAGTGGGAAGAAGATCAATACCCCAAGACGAAGTTTGTTCCTCAATAAGAGACGTATGATCCTACTTCTTTCCAAGGAACACAAGCTCAAGATGATCTTCCAGCACAAGACCACAAGCAAAAAGGCAAGGACAAGCTTCAAGAGGAGATTGATGCATTTGAAGAAGCTCCCAAGGCCTTGGTCAAGTGGGTTCCCAACACTACATCAAGTTCCACTTCATCAAGTACGAAGACACCTCCAAGGATTCCCATCAAGATGGTGTGGATCCCGAAGAAAAAGAACTAGAGAGTTCTTGAGGGTGACTCCGCCAACATACTTCACTCATATCTTTTGGCAAGGACATGTGCAAACAACTTCCATATCTTGCACTAGTTCAAGGAGTCACAAACCCTCTTGTTAGTAAGACAAGGGACAAGGTAACCTAATGCTTTCATGGACATTATCTTATGTGAACATCACTCTATGTCTGTGGATATCCTTGTTTGTTCCTTGTGGGACTAACCCGTGTAGGTATTGAAAGTGCAACTCACTCCAATGGATTGCTCCAAATGACCTACATCAACATTGAGCATCTACATCTTCAACACCTACATGAAGTCATCATCGACAAAACCCAAGGTTAGTTCATCCCTCTTAGGGGGGATATCACATCTAGGGGGAGCTTTACTCTAATCAATTGAGCTAAAGAAACCCTAATGGTGTGAACACAACAATGCTTTATGTAAAAGTGGCAACCCCACTTATGCTTAAACGATGAGTATGACATATGATCAAATGTTCTCATTTAACTCCTCAGTCAATATACTCATATATAGATGACCTAGTCATCGCCAATTGCTTGATAGATGCTAAAATGTTTGTGCATGCTTTGTCACATATTTCATTTGCCATTTTGTTGTGTGAGCATGTTGGTTTCATATTTTACTCATTCGAGGATATTGATTTGTTGCTTTGATTGTTTGGCCTTTTCTCTTTTGCCAAATGGATGGACAAGAATGCCTAAGAACCCCCTCTAGCTATCTATGTTTTTCTCGTCTCAAACTCTATTCATGCTGCATCACAAAGTTTGATCAAGTCAGATTCGAACCACTCTATGTGAGGAGCACTCGGAGTCCCTGATTCGTCATAGACTTAAACTTCCAAAACCTCTTTGTGCATTTCGGTATGACCCGAGTCATCCAGTTTGGTCACACCGAGTTCACTAAGTTAATCTAGGTTTTCCATCTCGGTGCAACCAATTTGAACTTCTCGGTCACACTGAGTTGCAGTAACCGCTCACGATTCTGCATCTCGGTGCCATCGAGTTGTTCCACTCGGTCACACCGACAGGGTCGGGATATATATACCCACGGGTGAGATTTTGGACATTTCTTCAAACTCCTCAGCCCGCGCATGTGTCCTGCTCTGCATCCTCGAGTCTCCGGATCGTCTCCTCGCCGCCAGCGACCTCCCGCCACTGGCTTCCATCGTCGTCAACGAAAATCTGATCCACCGTTGCCACCGTAGCGAACCTCTGGTGAACTAGGGTATGGGTTCGACTCTATGTGCCAATTCCTTAACTCTGATTCATATCACATTACTTTGCCATGATCATGACCACGTATGCAAACAATCCATCCACTGAAAACTTCCTTTAGGTTAGATTGGATTTGAAAATTTAGGGTTAGGTCTCCGCCGAACTCATCTTGGACTGACCGAATTGTAGAAATCGGTCTCATCGATTTGGCTTAGGCCATAGCACATGCATTTTTGGTCCGACCGAAAATTGCAAATCGGTGTGACCGAGTTCGATTCTCTGTGAAACCCTAGCAATCTTGGTGCCACCGAACTGTGAATCGGTCTGACCGAGTTCACTAGTTTAGGTTCCAAAAGCTGCTTCGGTATCTCCGAGTTTATCAAATCGGTAGCTCTGAAATGCTTTCTATGGAGAACTAAAATGAAGTTTTTAAGTCATCTATTTTGCAAAAACTCTGCACTTTGTGATGCTCATCCACTCTACCTCATCTACATCTATTCATAGGGTTTGCTGTCAGTGATTGCCAAGATGTCTGACCAGAGTGACAGTCAAAACAAATCTGAGGAACATGTGCAATTGAGTGAGGGTTCAGATCCCTCAAGCAGCTATGATGAGGGAAGTAGAAGCACACCCAGTAACTTGCTCAAGGCAGCCACTAGAGCAAGGAAAAAGAAAACCTCAGACTCTGAGGATGAAGATTATGTGGTTGTTGAGGATGAGGCCACCTCAAAGAAGAAAGTCTTGAAGAAGGAATATGGGTCAGCTGCTACAACAAAGCCAGGGATGCACAAGAAGGCACATGCCAATAGAATGCCAACATCCAAGCCTAGGAAAGCAGCCTTGGAAGAAACTATGGAGTTCACTCTTGAGCCCAAAGAGGCTGGAGAAGGCAAGAAGATAAAAGAGAGGGTCAAGAAGACCACTGCCAGAGTCCTAGGGAGATCATCCATGTTTAAGGATCTTGTAGAAGAAGAGGAAGAGGAAGAGGATGCTCCAGTACCCAAAGCTCTTATGGTAGATGCTATCAAGTCAGGGGCTACAACATCAAAGCCCAAGTCTGCTCCCAAAGCTCAAGCTCAGAAGTCAAAGCCCAATAGGAACACTAGAAGTATTCCTGCTGAAGAGAAGAACAAGGTCCCAGTGCCTCAAGCTGAAGAAGAGGATGATGAGTCTCTTGTTTTGAGGAAATTGAAACCCCGGATCCCAGACCACAATGATGCTCATCTAGTGGCTGAAGACGTGCACATCAGAAAAGATGCTGGACTGAGATTCTGGAGACAGTATGATCCCTATGCTGTTAGGAGGACTACAGTTGATTACAGATTTCATACCAAAGAATAGCAAGACTTTTATGAGACAATTTTTCTTGACAAGAAGCCCATTGTTTGTGACAGGAGATGGGTTGATTGGGAATTCATCAGGAGAATGAAGATCACTTCACAGGAGTATATGACAGCTTCAAAGCATGTGGAGTACATGAGTTTGTTGGACAAAATCTCACAAAATGGAATGATGAGCTGATCATGCAGTTTTACTCCACTGCTCACTTTTACCCAGATGGGAAGATCATATGGATGTCTGAAGGTACTAGGTACCAATCCACTGTTGAAGAATGGGCCAAGCTGATCAATGCCCCAGAGGAACATGAGGATGACTTGGATGTGTATGCCAAGAAGAAGAAAGACCACAACTCCATGGCAAACATGTACAAAGAGATCCCTGATAAAGCTTTGGAGACTCACAAGCTTGGATCTGTACATTACTTGTTGTCTGGTCTGCCTACCATCAAGTGGATCCTAAGGCACACATTCTACCCAAGTCTGGAGATCAAAAGATGGTTAGAGGACATTCCATCAACATGCTGCAAATCTTTGATGTCCCTTAGAAGTTTAAAGTCATGAGCCTGATTGTAGAGGCAATCAAAAGGACAGCTGCTGACCAAAAGAGAAGCTGTGGGTATGCTCCACATATTCAGGAGCTCATCAATTCTAAGATGGGCACAGGAACATACTTGTTGGACAAGGGACATCTACCCCTATATCCTGAATTTGAAGATAATGAAGCTGTCATGAATGAGAATGAACCGTCATCAGCTCAAGCACAAGAGATGAGAGCCAAAGCTAAGGCAGAGAAAGCCGCAAGGATGCCAAGTGCAGAAGAAGCATCTCAGGTGTTCCTCAAGTCAAAACAAGATCAATTGGGCTATCTGATTCAAGCTACACTGAGGATTGTGAAGGGCTTGGCCACCCTGACTCAGAATCAGGAGAGCCTGGAGAGGATAGTTGAGACAAAATTTTATGATCTTGACCTCAAGGAAACTGAGATACAGACTGCAGTTGAGTAGCTCCAGGAGGAAGCAGAAGAGAGGAAAGGGAAGGCAACTACTGATGCTTTTCAGCGAGTACCAAGGAGTCAAAGGTCTGCTGCAGTGCATGTACCTGTTTCTAGATCTACATTGTCTGCACCAGCAGCTATAGCTTCAGTGCCACCTCTAGCAGCCACTCGACCAGCTCCAACTACATCGACAGATGCCTTCATCCTTGTAGTTCTCTCTACACCACCTCCCGAAGACCGAGCCTGAGAGACGCATAGCACTATGCATTTTCAAACTTTTTGGTAACTTGTTGCCAAAGGGGGAGAAATATATATAGATCATAGGCTTCGAGAGAGAGTGTTTTCCTTTTATCTCTCTTGTTTTTGGTTGAACCTTTTTATGCGCTTGGTTGATACACTATGTCTTTGTCTGTGTGAGATACTTGTTTGATCATGTGATTGATCATATGCTACCTTAATGCTTGCTTGGATGATATTATATCTTATATTCCATATATGATCATTCACTTTTCTTGGTGATGAGTGCATGTTTTTAATGTTTATCATTTTGAGCACTCCACCAAGATGTATGTGACATGGAAGAGTGACCCATGATCCTAATCGATTGTGCATTTGCATTCAAAAGCAAATTTTAAATAACGCACAAATTTAGGGGGAGGTCTTGCTTATCACATACTTCTCAAAGCAACGATGTATTTCAATCTTATAATCATTTGTCGAAGCTTTTATCTATATGTTGTCATCAATTACCAAAAAGGGGGAGATTGAAAGTGCAACTATCCCTAGGTGGTTTTGGTAATTCCTAACAACATATAGCTCATTGAGCTAATGCTATTTCAATATAAATATTTCAGGAATGCTCAATGATTAGCATGGCATGGATTAGAAATGTGGACCCCTCAAAATTCTAAGGATAAAAGAATGGCTCAAGCTCTAAAGCTCAAGACTCTACATTTTACTTTTAGTGATCCAAGATCACATTGAGTCCATAGAAAAGCCAATACTATTGAAAGGGGATGAGGTGTTTCTCAATGGGTTACTTGCTCAAAATGCTTAGTGATATGCTCCAAAACCCTCAACCACTTTCTCACATCCACATATGTCCTAAACCAAAAGTCAAACTCGACCACACCGAAACTTTCTATCTGGTGCCACCGAGTTCAGTTGACATAGCCACTGCCACAAAACCCTAGTCTTTTCGGTCTCACCGATAGGGATCTCGGTCTCACCGAGATGGGACTGCAAACTCTATGTTTCCCTTCGTAACGTTTCTGTCCAACCGAAATGAGCGATCGGTCCCACCGAGTTCGCAATGCGAACTCTCTGTTTCCCCTTCATAACATTTTGGTCTCACCGAGCTGAGCGAATCGGTCCCACCGAGTTTTCCTGAGCAACTCTCTGGTTAGCTTATTACCAAAGTCAGTCCCATCGAGTTTGTGTAATCGGTCTCACCGAGATTACGTTATGCCCTAACCCTAATGAAATCGGTCTCACCGAGTTGACATGTCAGTCGCACTGAAAATCCTAACGTTCACATTTTGAACTAAATTAGTCCACACGAGTTTCATTATTCGGTCCCACCGAGTTTGCTGATTTGTGTGTCCCGGTTAGATTTTGTGTGGAGGCTATATATACCCCTCCACCCACTCTTCACTAGTGAGGAGAGCCATCAGAACATGCCTACACTTCCATCATACATTTTCTGAGAGAGAACCACCTACTCATGTGTTAAGGTCAAGATATTCCATTCCAACCATATGAATCTTGATCTCTAGCCTTCTCCAAGTTGCTTTCCACTCAAATCATCTTTCCACCAAATCCAAATCAGTGAGAGAGAGTTGAGTGTTGGGAAGACTATCATTTGAATTACAAGAGCAAGGAGTTCATCATCAACACACCATCTATTACCTTTTGGAGAGTGGTGTCTCCTAGATTGGTTAGGTGTCACTTGGGAGCCTCCGTCAAGATTGTGGAGTTGAACCAAGGAGTTTGTACGGGCAAGGAGATGGCCTACTTCGTGAAGATCTACCCTAGTGAGGCAAGTCCTTCGTGGGCGATGGCCATGGTGGGATAGACAAGGTTGCTTCTTCGTGGACCCTTCATGGGTGGAGCCCTCCATGGACTCGTGCAACCGTTACCCTTCATGGGTTGAAGTCTCCATCAATTTGGATGTACGATAGCACCACCTATTGGAACCACGCCAAAAATCTCCATGTCTACATTGCGTTTGCTCCCTCCAAACTCCTCCCTTTACCTTAATGTGCAATGTTTTACATTCCGCTGCTATACTCTTAGACTTACATGTGTAGGTTGTTTACTTGACTAGTGCTAAGTTGCTAAAATCTGCCAAGACTTAAAATTGGGAAAAGGCTAGATTTTTATTTGGTCAAGTAGTCTAATCACCCCCCCCCCTCTAGACATACTTTCGATCCTACAGATTTCCATTGTGCAGTACTTCTGTACTATAGTTTCCAAGTACGCGAAGTGTAATACGCGACGGTGGTTGATGGCATTGAGAATTCCTTCATCCGTGCAATTATTGCAAAATACCAAAAACGCATCCACGTCGCGGCAATCTTTAATCTTGTCTTTGACAAGGAGGAACCTGGCCCAAAAGTGATGGACTGTTTCCTGAGACTACTGTCATATGCACGTGAGGTCGCATATATCCGGATGACCAGAATTTCTTGTTGAATATTGCATGTGGTGGGTGGGTGGCTTTGGATCCGAACCCTGGCCCAATTTGGAGTCCAGAGTTTGAGAAGCTTCCGAGCTTATTAGTTCGCGCTCAGGGATGTCGAATTATTTTCCGGGCCCAATGCCCGAATCCGAGTTCGGGGGACTGGGAGTGTCGTTCTGCAGATGGGTATCCGGCCCTTTGAGCTCAGAAATCCGAACATAGTTTGTCTTTGGGATAGGGGAAGAATTATTGTTTTGCTCTTCTACGACTGCTGTCTGATGGGTGATCGGCAGAGATTTGATTTCTTTTGATCGGGTTTAAGCCCAATCTGATAAGAGTCAGTAGTGACCCCCATGGCGGCGATGTGATCCAGGAGTTCATCCACTCCGCTGGATCCATCCGTCTGGAGTATTCAGAGTCAACACGGAGGCGATTTTCGATGACCCGAGAAGTCACCGTCGTCTTAACGGCCGAACGGGCGGTCATGATAAAGCCACCCAGCCGGAGGGTTTGTCCTGAGGCCAGAGCTCCTCCGGAGATGATACTGTCTTTGATAACAAGGTGAGCCATCAACCCTAACTTCGACATCACAGTGGAACTCTCAATGAAAGCACTAATATCGGTGTCAAAACTGGCGGATCGATGGTAACAGGAGACGGGGGACATGGTGTTTACCCAAGTTCGGGCCCTCTTGATGGAGGTAATACCCTACATCCTTCTTGATTGATCTTGATGAATATGCGTATTACAAGAGTTGATCTACCACGAGATCGTTGTAGCTAAACCCTAGAAGTCTAGACTGTATGATTGTTGTCTATGGACTAAACCCTCCGGTTTATATAGACATGGAGGGGCCTAGGGTTATACAAAGTTGGTTACAGAGAAAGGAAATAATACATCCGGACGCCTAGCTTGCCTTCCATGCAAAGGAGAGTCCCATCCGGACACGGGGGGAAGTCTTCTATCTTGTATCTTCATGGCCCAATGGTCCGGCCCATGTCCCATAGGCCGGACGCCCAAGGACCCCTTAATCCAGGACTCCCTCAGGCGCGCCTCACAGCAAGAGCGGATCCATCAGCGCTTTTCTACTGCCGATAGGGCGTCGCAGCTGGGTACACGTCCCGTCAGTACCCCCATTCCTCGCCAGGAGTGGGCAGAGGCCCTCTGCGCCGTACTTGCACCAGAGGCCAGCCACGCTGTAGTTGCACCGGACTCCCACCGTGTCATTCGCCTTGTCCGCGGCTCGCTCGATGCCAACGCGCTGGTCGGTAGGCTCGGCCGCCTCCTTGGCCTAGGTGTCCACCTGGGCGCATTAGAGAACATGGCCGTCACATCCTCAAGCTGGTGATATCCAATGAAATAGCCAACTTGGAGCTCGAGATTGCGCTCCAGATGTACCGCGAGCGTGTCGACCACTTGGACAAACGCCTGCACGAGTTCAGGCAGAGCCAAGAGCTAGCGTAGGCAAGGGCTGCTGGTCATGGTCTCATGGACGCGTTTTATTTTGTTGAGTCATTTCGATGTGGATAGTTATGTATTCACAGCAATCATAGTATTGCTCTGTTTATTGCTCTGTTTCAATGTGTACTCTGTTTTCCGTTCTTATATGTTCTGTTTCAATGTGTATATCTACGCTTTCCATTCTGTATATGTGGATGATAACAGCTAGACTCAAATTAGTATACAAAATCAGATAGAAAATGGAATATATAATATATATATATATATATATATATATATTAATTGTTCATTAATTCATCACAGAATATATATATATATATATACATGCTGATACTTAACTACTAGGTACAATGCATAAAATTGAATCCCTCCTGGGGCCAGTATTCCGGCAGCCCCTCGCCGCAGCTCCCTGGTGTGTGGCGTCTTCCCAGTGCGGAGACAGTACTCCGCCTCCTCTGCCTCGCAACGCTTGACGTACTGATCTGCCTCTTGCTGGCGGACACGCGCGAATGATATTGCCATTTCGTTGGGCGCCCACCGGAGCTCCTCGTCGGTGGCACGCTAGAGCTTATCGACCCACCTCCACGCAACGACGAGGCGCCCAGCGCCTATGACCTTCCTCGCGAAGTACCCGTCTTCTTACACCTCCTCCGCACAACGACGCGCCCGCCCCCAAAGCTCCTCCTCTTCCTTTTTCTAGGCGGCATCACAGCCTTCACAGGCCGCCTGATACCTGGCTTCCTCCTCCGCCATCTCCTTCTTGAACACCACTTGCCTGGCTTTCTCAGCCGGCGGTAGCGAATTCCACAGACAAAGATTGTACTGGCCCCAAAACCAATCCAAAGTTGGGGGGTCCGGCGGAACCTCATCCGGCGGGACATAGCATTCCTCATCGCTGCTATTCGAGTGAGCATCCTCGGTGGGCGGCGACTCCTCGTCGGCGCGTGGGCAGACCGGTGCCGCCATGGCAGAAATTTGAGAGAGAGAGAGAGAGAGCGAGGGGAGGATGTAGATGAGAATGCAGGTTGGATGACGTGAGTGTGACGCCCGGGTAATTAAGCTACAGTGATCCTCTGCTAGTGATGCCACGTCACCTCGATTATAGTTGCTAATCTCGCGATAGTTCGAAACCGATTCGCGTTCAAATTCAAAATCAAGCAAACAATAAAAGATTTCAAATATTGAAACAAAAATGTTCGGTTAGTGCCAAATATTACATAGGTAATTATAATAAAGAAAACACAAATTTATAAAATACTTATGTGCCCTAAGTCGAATTAAAACAATAAAAGAAAATAAATAAAAGGAAAAGGAACAAAACAGAAAAAATAAATAAAAAGGAAGAACCCCCCCTCCCCCTGGGCCGAATGGCCCAGCTAGCCAGCAGGCCATCAGGCCAAAAGGCCCAGCCGGCCGGATCCCACTCCCCACTCCCCTTATCCACTCGAGCAACCGAACCCTAGCCCCCACGCACCCCACTTCCCCCCTGCTCGCTCCTCTCTCCATCTCACGACCCGATCTGGATCGGGGGCGCTCCCCCCCCCTCCCGATCCAGGAGACCGCCAACGCCGCCGGCCGGATCGTCCATCGCCGCCGCCGGACTCCACC
>NC_041386.1:547197384-547201691 GCF_002162155.2 Triticum dicoccoides | reverse complement strand
AAGTGCCAGATACAACCGGTGGTCGCTCTACCTCAGGGATATGAGGAGGGGATCGCCGGGTAGGATTATGCTATGAGATGCTATTTGGAGATGCTACTTGGAGATGCTACTTGGAGGACTTCAATCTACTCTCTTCTACTTGATGCAAGACGGTGGCTGCGAGAAGCGTAGTCTTCGACAGGATTAGTTATCCCCCTCTTATTCTGGCATTCTGCAGTTCAGTCCACTGATATGGCCTCCCTACACATATACCCATGCATATGTAGTGTAGTTCCTTGCTTGCGAGTACTTTGGATGAGTACTCACGGTTGCTTTCTCCCCCCTTTTTCCCCTTTCCTTTCTTTCTGGTTGTCGCAACCAGATGCTGGAGTCCAGGAGCCAGACGCCACCGTCGACGACGACCCCTACTACACTGGAGGTGCCTACTACTACGTGCTGCCCGCTGATGACGTCCAGGAGTAGTTAGGAGGATCCCAGGCAGGAGGCCTGCGCCTCTTTCGATCTGTATCCCAGTTTGTGCTAGCCTTCTTAAGGCAAACTTGTTTAACTTATGTCTGTACTCAGATATTGTTGCTTCCGCTGACTCGTCTATGATCGAGCACTTGTATTCGAGCCCTCGAGGCCCCTGGCTTGTATTATGATGCTTGAATGACTTATTTATTGTTTTAGAGTTGTGTTGTGATATCTTCCCGTGAGTCCCTGATCTTGATCGTACACGTTTGCGTGCATGATTAGTGTACGATTGAATCGGGGGCGTCACAAGTTGGTATCAGAGCCGACTGCCTGTAGGAATCCCCCTTTCCAACTCCTTGGCCGAAGTCGAGTCTAGACGTTGCAATTTTTTTTTACTAACATGGCTGTGTGTCCTACGGCCACACGTCGCCATTGGGTGGTAGTAAGATCTTTTACTCCTCGACCTATACTCTGGGACTCTGATCTCTCTACTATTCGGGTTAAATGAATTTGCTAACTCTAAGATTAGGATCTCGTGATCGCATCCACCCGGAGAGCCCCTTACTGCAGAGGATCGCCTGCTACATCAGAAGATTCCGAAGATACTCTCTGATGTTCTCTCGAGACTTTGTGCCCATCACTTTTGCTATTCCTGACCACCGATAAATCCGTATGGATAACTACTTACACTTGCCATTCATATGATCATCCCCCATTGATCTTGTTATTACAAGATACCCCGAAGTTTTCTCTATTGTTCCGAGAATACTTTGTGCCTACTGCCTAGCAGTTCTTTGCCGCATGAATACCCCCTTCAAATAAATTCTCGCGCTTATCGAGTATCCGCTCATTCCCCAGTTGTTCATGTGTTACACAAAAGTCTTCGAAATACCACCCGATATTCCGAAAATCCTCAGCAACCTATTGCTCTGGAAATTCTTGTTTGCTTTTATTATGATTAATCCCATAAGTATAGAAATCTTATTGACATTCCTTGTCATTATCATTTTGAGTCTGTTGACTCAATATGTTGCGAATACACGCAATCATCATTGATCCTTATAAATTACCTTTCCGGCTGAGCTTCCATTCTTTTAACGGGAATTGGTTCTCGACCAATCCAATTGTCGTTGATTGTACCCTAAGGCTATTCAACTTATCCCTCCCTAATCAGAGCATTGCTTCTGATCCCTTGATTTGGAAATCATAATTCCTTTGCATTTGACAATTGAGTTAGTTAGTTGTTTCTATAATCTGATCTCCTTGCATTCTTCTTCCTCTAGTTGAGTACCGATACTCGTATCAGATCCTTTGTGGACCATCAAGTCCTTTGTTGGATTGTTATCTGACAGTGTTCTTCACATTTGATCACTTTGTGAGTTCTTCCCCTGATACATAATGCCTTTGTTAAGTTGTATCCTCTGCTTGGCCAACCATGCTCTGCTTTCGGGCTTGTGTTATTTACTCTTGAAATTTGTGGTATATGTTCGTAAGATTCCCGGATGGGTTGAACCTATGCCTTCCTTAATATGTGTGAACTCGGAAGATTTCACGAGTCATACTCATCTGGTATTTCACTAGGTAAAACTTTCAACACTAATGCCTTTATCAAAGCGAGAAGTGAATGGAAGGTTATGCATTGAGGAAGTGGGAGTCGACCTTGAACTTTGTGTTCATGCCCATGGACGCGATGTATATCCTATCATGGAAGCTTCTTGTAATAATAACTATTTCCTTGATAACTAACATATGGTATCTGTGAATTGATCCTACGCAACCGTGGTTCCGACCATGATTGTTCTTCTTTGATTCCATTTCTCGGACAAGTTAAACAATTGTCTTCTATGGATCAATACACCAGTCCAACCTTTACTTTGATCTTGTGTCGTGTATTACCCCCCTGGTATCCCGAGGTTATCATGGAACTGCATAACTTCTTATGAGTTCTTCATCAAGTGTTAACTTCCCACTGTTTCCAAATTTTTCACGGGCTCTGAGTTATTATACACTCAAAAACACCGATAACTGAACCGAGTCCGCACTAAGGTTCAACAACTCTTTAGTAAGCATCTATAAGTACGAGTTTGTACCCGATCACGCCATTCCTAGCCTGTTTGGCTATATCATTGTCGTGACGATTCTAACTGTGCTACCTGGTCCTTATTCTCGGAGCACCAATTTTCGACGATGAACTAACCTTACGTCGATCCTCATCGTCATATCATTTCGCCTTGAACAACAAGCTTGGTTTCGAGTTTGTGTCGTACCCTTGGTGCCAATAACCTTTCACTTCATCATTACTTGACTTGATGTCGTCACCGATCGATTACATCTTCATGAACTCTCGCGACAAAGGTGTCGTGATCATCAACATTCTGAGCTCATCCAGGATATCAATTGAATTCATGATGAGAAATACCATCCTTGCCCTCGATGAATTGTATTATCATCGACCACTTTATTGCCTTCCCACCAACACAAGCTTGTTCATGCTTGGTGTTATACCTTGAGTTCCTTGCTATCCAGCAATTGTTCTTCTTTACCTTGGAGTATTACCATCCTTTATGTCAAGGATGTTCTGAGATTTGTTCCACCTCTTGAGAATTCTTGACATAGAAATACTTCTCACCATCACCATTCTTTCTTGGTCCCCGTGTTAATTCCAACAAGGGAACGGTGTTGTTTGGATTCTTTCCTTCTAGCAACCCTATTTTTTTTAGTTAATGGTCGAAAGTTCATTCTTAGGCTATTGACTATTGAATCACCATTCTGACATTGGTCGTGCAACCCAACCCATATTTCGGGTGCACCTTTCAACCAATGTTTAATTATGTAGGTTTTCCTTGAGCATACATCATTATACCATTTGATCTGACAAATGTCATCTTCTTGTTCACATTATTGTGGAAATCCATCTTTTGAAAATCTCAATGAATTGTCGCTGAGTCAATCAGCCACCTCCTCACCTCTCCTTGGTTTAATGATGAACTATTGTTTCAGGAACCCGCTCCCATAGTTCATTTCCCGAGAATCTTGCAATGCCATTTCAACGATTTGTGTTGCGCCTTTTCTTCTCGGACATCCTGAGTCTGAGGCATCATGACACCAATTGGATCTGAATCTCGGTCAGATATGATGGTTGGGACAACTTTCCAGGAGTTATGTTGTTTGTCCTTTGATGACCCGGTAACATGATGTCATGCCTAGCACCCCCCCCTGGCTGGAGGACCTATCATTATAGATTCCTTTTCAGCAAGGTTATCCATTCATCCATGAGGAAATTGTAAGACTTATTCTACAAGTTATTCCTGATGGATCCTTCATGTTTCTAAAGTCTGATCTTCACCTGAAGACCATGTCAATGCTATCTCGAAGCATGTCTATGGTACTCCGATTTTCAACAAAAAACATTTGAAGCCCAATGCTAAATGTTTCCTACTCGATTATCCAAACACCGCTGTATGTGTATGGTCATCAAATTCCTCTCCCCTTACCTAAATGGTTATCCACTATATCCTGTCGTGGATATCTTGCTCTGCTTGTCCTTGGGAAGGATATACCCCTGAATTATGTGTTTTAACACATTTTCCTTTCCACTGTTCTGTTTAATCTGATATTCATATTTTCCTTTCCATTGTTGTGTTTGACATTCTTGTGATCTATATAATCTAAGCAGTAAAGATTCACTGCTTATGTAAACACCTCGATGTATAATTGGTCAGTAAGACCCTGTTACGATTGTTGATGATATTCTGGTAACCACCTATGGACGAGAACTTTGCCTATTGGCCCGCCTCGTTCAACGAGCAGGAAAATAGTTCTCTTCGTCCCTCGCCCTTGGTATCGATGTTGTT
>NC_041386.1:547196091-547197295 GCF_002162155.2 Triticum dicoccoides | reverse complement strand
GACATGCCTTGCTTGCATGATCACGCAAGTCGTCTCCGCCCTTCCTACTTCTAACCCACATGGTGGGCCCATAACCCACAGGTCCACTGGATCGAAACCTGACTCTCCTGTACACCCTCATGTTTCCAAAGTTATTCCTCGCGCTTGGACTCGTATGAAATTCATGAGCCACCTTCCTAATGCTCTATTCTGGTATCACCCGCCATACTTACTCTCGCTACTCTGAACCCCTTTCTCACTCTGGTTCAGACTTCGAGCAACTATTTATCTGCTTGGAACCTCTTATTGTACCTTCGTACCTTACTCTCGAGGTATTTTATATGTTCAACTCGAGAGATAATCTTATGCTCATTCATGGGTTAACCCCCAGGTTGTATCCCTCACAAGCATTCTGTCGTAGTCAAGCTGCCCCTTACCTATTCGTAAGTACGTTGGAGATCTTGAAGCAAAGGAAGCAAAGGACGACATCACCATGATGACCTGAAGCAGAGAAATGAAGATGTCAATGTAATGGATCGACCTCTTCAAGAAGAGCAACCAAGACTGAGAAGATTCGTTAGGATTTCGTAACCAGACCTTCCCCCTTATACCCCCTCTTAAATCTCGGGACGAGATTTCTTGTAGTGGAGGAGAATTGTGACGCCCGGGTAATTAAGCTACAGTGATCCTCTGCTAGTGATGCCACGTCACCTCGATTATAGTTGCTAATCTCGCGATAGTTCGAAACCGATTCGCGTTCAAATTCAAAATCAAGCAAACAATAAAAGATTTCAAATATTGAAACAAAAATGTTCGGTTAGTGCCAAATATTACATAGGTAATTATAATAAAGAAAACACAAATTTATAAAATACTTATGTGCCCTAAGTTGAATTAAAACAATAAAAGAAAATAAATAAAAGGAAAAGGAACAAAACAGAAAAAATAAATAAAAAGGAAGAACCCCCCCTCCCCCTGGGCCGAATGGCCCAGCTAGCCAGCAGGCCATCAGGCCAAAAGGCCCAGCCGGCCGGATCCCACTCCCCACTCCCCTTATCCACTCGAGCAACCGAACCCTAGCCCCCACGCACCCCACTTCCCCCCTGCTCGCTCCTCTCTCCATCTCACGACCCGATCTGGATCGGGGGCGCTCCCCCCCCCTCCCGATCCAGGAGACCGCCAACGCCGCCGGCCGGATCGTCCATCGCCGCCGCCGGACTCCACC